>NC_143162.1:30999696-31302727 GCF_047325235.1 Durio zibethinus
AAAAATAAAGAAGAAGTACCCGAGAGGATAGACATTGCCAGAAACAGTAAGAAAAACAGAGGAGCCAAAACCATTAACCACCGTATTTCTCTTCCTAGGTGGTTGAACTTGACCGATTGCTGCAAAACAGCCATGGAAAGTTGCAGAGAGAACCAGAAAGATCAACACCATGATCAACACTGTTCCTCCTTTCATTTTCTGATCAGCCATCTCTACTTTGGATCAAAACAAAAAAATAACCAAAAAGAATAAAAAGAAATCTATCGCAAAAAATTAAACAAAAAAAAAAGGATTTTTTGGAATCAGAAGCCAAAATGGGTACTTAAAAGACCATTTCTTTTTCGCTGAAAACGAAAAAAAAAAAAAAAGCCTCTGAGGAAGGTGTCGAGGTGATTTCTTGGTTGTGACCAAGCCTCGTTCTTGCAATATTTAAAGGCGCGCTCTTTTCAATATTTTTTTATAAATAATTTATTTTTTTTAAGTTTACTTAGTAGAAAAGTTTGAGATAGGGTTCGGAATCATTTTATTACCGGGTAGTTTCGTTTCAGTTTCACTGGTTACGCGTTCTTGGACGCGGAAAAGAAATTATGATCAGATCGCGAAATAAAATGGTCAAATTTGCCATTGAAAAGATTATGCGCATGGGGTTTAGGTAGGGGCAAATTTGGGTTTTGGATTTTCTTTTGGTTTTATTTTTTGAAAAATTGAAGATGAAGTTGAAATATGTAGGATGGTGGGATCATGGATATGGTCAGATGTTCTGTAAGGTCTTTTTTTATTTTAAAATTTTATACATTAAAGTCTTTGGGACGAAGGAGCTTGGCCAAGGACTTTGAGAGTTGACTTGATACACTACAATTCTGATTTTGAGATCAATTATAATTTGGCGAATGTAATTAAATGTAGAATCAATGATTTCTATTAGTATAGTTTAGCCAAGAGTTTTCCTTCTTTTAAAATCTTAAGACTCCTTCCACATGGTTTTAAACAATTCTTATTTTTTTTTATATTTTTTATATTTAAATTAATCAAAAATTTAAATTTAAATTATTATTATTTTATCAATAAATCAAACTATTGTTAACGGTTTTTTTTTTAAATTTTAAACAGTTGCTATTTAATGATGTTATAAATACATGTTTATCAAATCCTAACAATATCAAATTCTAAAAATTTTAATTCATTATTAAGTGTCAACTATCGATTATTTCTTTACAAAATTGTGTAATTTTAAATTTAAAAGTGATAGAATAAAAATATCTTTTATTGGGACAATTATATTTTTTTATAAAAAAAAAATAGATTTTGAGATGATAATTTTTTTTTATATTTTTAACATTTTTTCTTTGTAATAAAAGTGTTACATGAGTCGGATCATAGCTAATATAAATGAAAGAACCAAGACGTAAACAAAGAAAGGAATAAACCATTTTCTCCCTTATTTTGTGGAAAATTAGAGATGGTATTTGAAAATAAAGTTTTTATTGCAAGGAATAAAATTAAAAAAAAAAAAGAAAAGAAAAATCTTCTAGAAAAGTATAAGTAGAAGGGCCACAAGTGCTACTTCGAAGAAATTCCATCGTCATAAATAAAACGTGAATCGTTGACAAAATGAAACCAATAATTCATCAATTCACACTTGTTTTACGAGACTAAATAGCCCTCGATCGGCCTCTATCATTGCACCAAACCTTTCTGTTCATTGAAAAGTTAATACGAGAGTGAGCAAAAGAAAAATGAAATTGAAAATGGTAGGGATCCCAAAAAAAAAAAAAAAAAAAGAAGGAAAATGGAGCATGTATTCTTCAACTCAAATTCCCTTCCCCAAAATAAATAGAAAAACTAATAAATAGATAGATCATTAAAATAATTATTTATATTGTGGATTTAAATTCAAAGAGTTATTGAATATGTGTCAAAATTCATCATTAATCTTCCTAAATTTTTTTTATATAAAAAAGCTAAAACACAAAGAAAATTAAAGAAGGTAAATTTGTAAGTATTGGAGATCTATTATCCGTCTTACAATAATCAACCTTTCGAAATAAAATAAATTTTAAATAAATAAAAAGATGAATAATTTACTTTCACATTCACTTAGATTTATGGTTGATATTCAATAATTTTAAATGGAATATGAAAATAAATAAAAATTTTTAAAATGATTTGAATAAATATAAATCATAAATTTACGTGAAAATGTATTATTTATATTTAAGTAAAGTAGTGAAAATTTATATACAAAAATAAAAGTAATGGAAACTTTCATTGCTTTGTAAATAGTTAGGAGGATATTTTCTCTTATATTTCATACCAATACATTAACGCTAATTACCTACCTTAGTTATCAAAATTGAATTAGACAATAAACCATCTAAAGTAGCAGATCATCGAATTAATGGTTTAATCTTTGGATTTACCAATTCAATTGTTGGATCAATAAAAATACTTAAAAAATATAAATATTTTAAAATTTAATTAATTAGGTGATAAATAATAAATTCTATTTTGATAATACTACACTGCTTGCGCTTCCTTTTATCCTTCTTATTTTTTTATTTTGAGATTTTTTATTTTTATTAAATACAAATTTGAGGGTAAATTTTACATACATTTATTGTAATTTGCAACTTTTTCACTTACATCTTTTGTGAAAATTTTTTCTCACTTGTAATCTTGTAGTTCACTTATTTTACCAGAAGGGATAATGACATTAAAAAATAATATTGGTCAAATGTATTAAAATATATAAAATAATTTTAATAATTTTTAATTATTTATTAATTTAAAAAATGTCAAATATATATTATAAATTTCACAAATTTTAAACTAATACGCTTAAATCATGTTTGGTGTATAAGATGATAGATATGATAGAATGATAATTAACTTATATATTATATTTAGTTTGTATCTAAAAAAAAGATATGATTATAAAGAGGACTAACATCTTTTTAGTTTAGGATGATTCAATTTTTTTTAAAGTAAAGAGGATTATTTTTAATCAATGAAATTGAATTTACATTTCATATTATACCCTTAAAAATTACATTAATAATGTAAATTGTATAAACTTTGAAAAATGATAATTTTGATCACTAAATAAATTATGCTATCATAATCTTTGCACACATCAAAGATAAGATAGAATAATATTATTTAATCTAATTTCATTCATAATATCATTTTATCCTATTATATTATAATCTTATGTACCAAACACATCCTTAGGTTATATTTGGTGTCTAGGATGATGGATTGGATAAGATGATAATTATCTTATATTATATTTAGTTTGTATATAAAAAAAAAGATAATATTATAAGGAGGATTGATCATCCTCTTGATGTAAGATGAATCAATTCTTTCAAAGTAAAAATGCTTATTTTTAAGGGGTATTCTAAATACACCACCAAATTTTTGTTATACACCCTCAATTTTTTTTCCAAAAATACTCACATACCACATACTAATTTTAATATTTAGTAAATGACAAAAATACCCTTAATAACTCATACACCCAAAATTCATCTCTTATTTCTTGGAAATTGATATCCAAGAGTTATATTCTGTTCTCAAAAATCCATTCCTGAGAAAGTAATATAACTCTTAGAAATAAATTATCGAAAATAAAACATATTTCTTGAAAATTCATTTCCAAGAATTATGTTGCTTTTCATATATAGATTTTCGAAAGTCATCATGTACTCTTAAAATTTCGTTTTGGAGACTACATAAAATTTTTAAAAAAATATAAATTTAATTATAAACTCTTGTTAACGAAAAAATTAAGATCTCTAATCTTTGAGTCATTGACAAATATCATCAATAGATTGGCAAATCCGACAATAAAGACTGATGGCCGAAAGATTAGATATTATTAGATTTATCAATCATCTAATGACATTGTCAATGATAAAGTTCTATAAGGTATTCAAGCTTGAATTAGCATGCATAAATCATTGATATGCCCATTCTTTATTGATTATATGTGCAAATGGAAGAAACCAAGTTCTCAAGCATGCATATCAATAATTTAAATTATATAAATTTTGAAGAAAAATAATTTTGACTAATAAATAAATTATCATGTCATAATCCTTATATACATCAAATGTAAGATGGAATGATATTATTTAATTTAATCCTATTTATAATATCATCTTATCTGATTCTATTATAATCTTATATATTAAACATATCCTTAATGGTCATTCTTTATTCTCACTACGTTTTACCTCATTGTCATTTTGAATATATATCTTACCATTAATTTTATTCTTACTGTTATAATATCGAATCTTATTATTATAATAATTAATCTCACAATCACCGTTGTCTTTAATCTCTTCATAACTAATCTCATTATCCATTAAAATGAATGTTTATCTTGCAAATCATGTAATTCTTAATCGTAACTTATTTTATTACTAAGATCACGTACTATTAAAGATCGCATTATAATTAAATTATGGCAATATTATAGTTTTCACCCAAATTGTATTCAATTTTTTTTTTTTTTGAGAAAATAAACATTATACACTATTTTCATCGAGTAAAATCCAATTTGGTTGTCTTTGACTAAGACAATTTCGGGTATGTTATTGTTGTTATTTCTTGCTGATTGTTTGACTATATGGCCAAAGGATGAACCTTAGAAAAAAAAAAAAGAAAAAAGGGAGAGAGAAAAATTAAAATATAGGCTCCTTATCTCTTGGTAACGGCATGTGCTAATAAAAGACATTAGAAAACACCCCAATTAATATTTGGCTTTCAACTATGCTATTTCTGGTGGATATGGTAAGTCTATGTCCTCCTCCCTCTTCTTGTTCTTCGTCTATTCCTTCTTGCTTCCGCCCTTTCTTTCTCATGGTAGATCATTTGAACCAACAATGTGTCTCCAGTTCTAACCAAAAGAAGAAAGGTTTCAGCCTTCGAGACCTTACTAAACTTTACACATCTTTGTTTACATTACGAGCATGGCGTCGTCATAAGAAATCCTCCTCAAACGAAGTTCATTTTGAACCCCAAACCGTCGAGGAACCTTGCCAGGTATGTCTAATTTATTTCCGTGCCTGCAACATTAACGCCAAATATTTTGAAATTGTCTTTAGTCAATGATGTTACTACGTCCAAAAAAAAAAAAATATCATTTGGCTTGGAAACGTGAGAGGATTTTCATGATATCTAGGGCCCCGGAAACGAGAATCAAGATAAAGGAAACATGTATCGAGTTCGCAGCTATAGATACAATGAAGATGGATTGCGAGGGGATATTCCTACGAGTTCTGAAGGTTGTTTCAATAATCGAAGCATGGACACTTTCTTTTCTTCCGTCCCTTCTTCCATTTCAACTCCAAGCAAGAGGAGCCCTAGCCCCAGCCCAAGGCCTTCCTTTGTATGTAGGAATGGAAGCCTAAGAAGCACAGATAGAAATGGCTATCCCGAGACCCTGTCAAGAAGCTCAAGCCGCTGGAATAATGGTAATCCAATCATGTTTTCAAACTCAACAGGGATGGTGAAACCTCCACCTATTGAGAGACAACTCGAATGCACACTTGAAGAGTTATGCTATGGGTGTATGAAGAAGATAAAGATCACAAGAGACGTTCTCACAGAATCCGGGTTCGTAATCATAAACATTAATCTCTTGATATTCTCTGTGATTTCAGAGTTGCAATGTCTGCTAAAACCTGAAATGATGTTTGTTATATTGGCAGGCAAATAGCTCAAGAGGAGGAGATTCTATCTATAAAAGTGAAGCCAGGATGGAAGAAAGGAACAAAGATTACGTTTGAAGGAATGGGAAATGAGAGACCAGGATCTTATGCAGCTGATGTAACTTTTATGATTGCTGAGAAACGACATAACTTGTTTAGAAGAGATGATGATGATTTGGAGCTGACAATAGAAATTCCTCTAGTAAAAGCTCTGACGGGTGGCAGCCTTCCCATCCCTTTACTGGGTGGGGAGAAGATGAAATTGAAATTAGATGAAATCGTTCACCCTGGCTACCAAAGGATAATCCCGGGCCACGGTATGCCAAGCACAAAAGAACAGGGAAGCAGAGGAAACTTGAAAGTTTTGTTCCTGATTAACTTTCCAAAAGAGCTTCCAGAAGAACAACGAGCCGCTGCTGTTACTATTTTACGGGATTCTTGTTGATGAATGTGTCTAGTTTCTGTAGGAGTCCAGAATTTGTTTTACATATCATTGCTAATTGTTAAAAAGGAACAAAGGGAACGTAAGGGGTGAAATGTGATACTACTAGAATGTATCCTTCCAAAACCCTTACACAATAATATAACTAATCTGGATTCTAAGCCTTTTAAAGCTAAATTTTTTTATAGATTTTGATTCTTTTTTCATTCAAAAACATATTAGATCTTCCAAAAGAGGAATGACTCATCCAATTTTAAAGGTTGGTCCAATATTTCTGAGAATTTGAGAAAAATATAAAGCCTAGAAATTGGATTTGGACAAAAAAAATTGGCACATTTAAAAAAAATTAGATCCAACATTTATGATCCAACCTAACTTAACTCAATTCGATTTTAATTATATAATTTATTATTTTTATATTTTATGTAATTATATCATATAAAAATATATTATTACACAGTAAAATATTAAAAGTTATGTTAAATTTTTATATTTTAAAACATATCGAACAAAATGAAATCATTAAAGTATAAATAAAAATAATTATTTTATTATTTAATTTTTTAAGAAAAATAATCTACATAGATTTAGACTATATATTTACAAATCTAAACGGATTTAAGTAAAATTTGAAGTCCGAATTATCAAATTAGACAAAACTTGAACAGATATCATGCTTAAATTCAGGCTGATCGAATCTATAAACAGCAGTACCTGCTGGTGGCAGCCACCCCTCAATTCTCTCATATTCCCACAAATGATTGGCTTTTGTATATTAGTTCAGCGGCTTTGAAATGGGCCTTTTCAAAATAAAGGTTTCGTGTCCTAAATCAAAGGTAAGCCATTCTTTTCCTATATATACACAGCAAACGTTGCCCTTAGTCGAGGGACGGTTGGTATAGGTGGCCTGAAGGGCTTGGCCTCCCAAAATTTCGAAACCCCAATCTCATGTAAATTAAAAATATTAATTTTATTATTTTTTATGTTTTATAAATTAATTTTGTGTATTGTAATTTAAAAATGTTTAAATCATTTTGATATTTTTTTATTTATCATATCCAATTATTATTATTTATAAATTTTTAAATCAAGATATTTGACACAAATTTTAAATTACAATTAAATGAACTTAATAAAAATTAAATTAATTTTTCAATTTTCTGAACAAGATTCAAGTTATCAACTAAGTACCAAATGTGTTTATCTTTTTTTTTTTTGTACGATAGGTCAAAGTTTTGGAAATTTAAAGAAGAAAAAGGGGAGATTTAACATACTACAACTATTTTTTTCATATATTTTTTTACTTTTATTTTTACTTTAAATCTCTATCACATGTTATTGTATTCTTTTTTCAATAAAAAAAAATCATATTAGAATTATTTTACAAAAAATAGAAAACACCAAACTTCTAATTTCAAAATTTTATCTTCATTCTTTTGAAAAAATATTTAATTTTTTTATAAAATGTTTAAATATATTGATTTATCTATATTTTTTTATTTTAATTTCATATTGTCAAAAAAATAAACAATTTTCTATAATTCATTGATAGATTGTGTAATTAATAATTTAATGGTTAATTGTAATTCATCTTATTGTTAAAAGTATAATGTTGTCATAATAATACTTTTGTTTTATAATTTTAAGAATTTATCATATTTTTATTAATTTGTAGTTTGCATATATCTATATATATTTATAAATATGATAAAATACACCTTAAAAAATAAAATATATTATTTATTATTAGTTGATCTTTCAAAATTATATATCAAAACAAATTATCAAATATACTTATAGTAAAATTTTTTAACTTTGACACATATTTTATTTTTTAAAATTAATTTTTTTAAAAATATAAAAAATATTTATCATCATCTTAATTTTACTTATAAAATTAAAAAAAATTTACTATTAACATATCAAATAATTTCTCATTGACATAGTTGATTCCTATCAGCCCAATTCATAGGCGACCTTGTGTAATTTTCCTAGAAGTTGGAGTAGGAAAGTACTGTAGGGTGTGAACGGAATCATATATTAGATTGATTGGGTTGTTGAAAGTCATTTGATTCAAATTTTAAATAACATTTGATTTGTATATTGGATATGATATCTAATGGGTTGTCAACAACAATTCATTTAATTTATATTATTTTTAAGAGATAATATTTAATAAATTTAATTTAAAATAATTTTTTTATTTTTAATTATAAAACTCATTAAAAAATATTAATAATAATCTGATTACTATACACTAATTTATTTTGTCATATATATGTGTATATTTGTATATATAAAATAATGAATAAATCTCACCAAACACCACTAACGATACAATGTGTAAAAGACCAAAAAAAAAAAAAATTGATTGTCAAATGCAATTTTGCTACTGTCAATTACCTATTGGTTACAAGTGTGATCTAGTCCGTTCCAATTCCAATTCAAATAATGTCGCTGTTAGACGTATGACAGGGCCAAGACCTAAAGCATTTCCAATAAAACTTTTAGTAGGCGTGTGTTTGCCATTGGATTGGCCCAAAAATATTGGAGACAGAGAGCCTAATGGCAGAGCAAGTATCACGGCTGACACTATTACTAAACGCTCCTGCTCCTACTCCCCCTTCACAATCTCTATCACAGCCCAAGCCAATGGCTTTATCTCTAAGCGCCGCCGCCTCCTCTAGAATCTTCGCTTCTTCTTCCTCTTCCTCCACTGCTCGGCTCTCTCTCCGCTCCTCTTCTCCTTCTCTCCTTTCTTTCTCTTCCTCTCTCAAATCCCTCGCATTCTCTCCTCGCTCTTCTTATTTCTCTCGCTACCAGGTTCCTCTTTTTTCTTTCTTTTTCTCTTTTTTGATATAAAATTTACTACTTTTTTTTAATTAATTTTGTTTTATTGATAAAATAGAGATCGGCTGTTAATGTGTCGAATAGCGGAGGATTCAGCACTGTAGCAAGTCCAAAATGCGCAGCTTCGGATCCTGATCAGTTGAAGAGTGCTAGAGAAGATATCAAGGAGCTTCTGAAATCTAAGTTCTGCCATCCTATCCTGGTATTAAACCTTTTTTTTTTGGCCCTATTGCTTCACTTTGTTTCATGTTGAGTAAATCTTCTTTGAACTTTCAGCAAAAAAAGAAAAATGATAATATTCCTGGTTTGTTCTGAATAAATATTTGATTTTACTGAGATTTACTAGTATTTCATATTTGAACCTCAGTTTTTGTTGAGGGTAAAATCGTCTTAATATTTGTTAAAGCAGTGTTTTCCTTTAACAAATTTCACCCATTTTCCTCTTTCTCTTCCTATTTTATTCCTACCAAACGACAGAAAATAGTTTTTTTCTGGACTTGAGAAAAAACAAAAAACAAGTTTAATTTGATGTATGCACAACAGGTTCGTCTAGGATGGCACGACGCTGGTACCTACAACAAGAACATTGAGGAATGGCCACAAAGGGGTGGAGCGAATGGAAGTCTTAGGTTCGAAGTTGAGCTGAAACATGCAGCCAATGCTGGTAACATATTCTTTTCTACTTATAAAATGTAATCAGCTTAGTTGGTACTTGGTAGCACTGTTGTGTCATAAGTTTGCTTTCAGGTCTTGTGAATGCATTGAATCTTATTCAACCTGTCAAGGACAAGTACTCTGGTGTTACTTATGCAGATTTGTTCCAGTTGGCTAGTGCTACTGCTATTGAGGTTATCCTTTCTATTACTCTTCGATGAATATTTCTGCATTGATTGATTATTGTTGTTGTGCTGAGAATGAAATTAAAATTTCAGGAGGCTGGGGGACCCAAAATTCCCATGAAATATGGAAGAGTGGACGTCTCTGGTCCTAGTGAGTGTCCTGAAGAGGGCAGGCTACCTGGTAAGTGAATGTTATATTGGTGCATGATTTGTTCTTGTTAATGTGACTTGTGGGAAGATTGTGGTGCGTCTGATTTCCTAAATTAAGAAATGTAACTGGAAACGGGAGGCACCTATTCCATGGATGGAGCTGGGATGCTGCTCCTTGAATGGTTAGACCATGTATTGAGCATGTCATATTTTAGTCCATCTAATTCTTGATTTCTGGGCAGTTCATTGCATTTCTGTCAAAAAAAAAAAAAAAAAAAGGTACCCCTAGGCGTTCTATAATCAACAAATAGAGCATATACTTCAAGCGGCACTGTTATAGATTAAATAAGAATATTGGGATCTTTAGGATTTTCAAAAGAGTAATTCTAGTTTCTTAAACAAAAACAGGTTGACATTGTTTTATCTGCCATTATATGGCATTTGGTCACTTATTCACCTAGAATAGTATTAATACAATTTTATGTTGCAGACTTTTGTAAATAATGAGCTTTTAAATTCTTATCTTTCTCAAAATTTGGTGGTTCTGAAGTACGTAGCTAATTGTCAGCTGTTGATTATTAGATGCCTTACATTGTCAGATTTCATAGTTTTAGGTTGTTTAGAACTTAGATCTATTAGCCTATCTCCATGGAATTTGGGTTTGTTTGCCTCCTTTTTCCCTCAAAGGTAATGATATATTGGCTTCTACTTATGTTTAGAGACCACTAACTTGTATAGCATTTCACTGTTGCTTAGCTGCTGGACCCCCTTCACCTGCTGAACATCTACGAGAGGTTTTTTACCGAATGGGATTAAATGACAAGGTAAACATACAATATCCTTGGTAATTGCCTTTATCATGGTACAAAATGATATTAATCATCTGCCTTTGATATGTAGGAAATAGTTGCATTATCTGGTGCACATACACTTGGGAGGTCCAGACCAGAACGTAGCGGTTGGGGTAAACCAGAAACCAAGTTCACGGTATTTAAGCAGCCTGTTTTGATACAAATAGGAAAAATCTGTTTGTCTGAGTAACTTAAGTTTGATATTTGTCATATCCAACTCTTGATTGAGGCTAGAGCTTTTGTAGCAAATGCATAGCATTATAGTCTGTTATACTTACCATAGAAGATACAAAATGCCATTTATTTAGCAAATTACTGTTCCTCGGAGAAGCACTCCGCCTATGCTGGATGCACTTGGTATCAATAGGATAAACACAAGGGGATCACCTCTAAAGAGCTGCTTACTTGGCCTATCAACCTCTTGAAGTTCTTGATGGGATACCTATCAATGCATGTGATCAGTAATGAATACATGAGAGCAATCGTTCATGAGAAAAGAAACTATGTGAAAGAAACCCCCAACTTGTTCCTTTTAGGTTTAAGCTGTCCTGTTTCCAATGGACCTGTATTAGGTTAGTGTGGCCAATATCAACAACTTCTACTTATGCTATCTTGGTTGTCTTTCATGCTTAACCATATGGCTATCATGGCTGTTCTTTCCTCTAAGATTACCCTTAAAAATTTATTTTGAAGTTTTTGCTTGCCATCCACTAATGGACTTTCTAAAGGTGAGCCAGGAGAAAGAAATTTGAACTTACTTTCAAAGCTGATCATTACACTGAAACCTAAGAAGAATTAAAAATCAGTGGCTAAAAGTGCTCCAAACAGAATGAATTTGGGCATATCATCGTATCGTTATCCCATTTTACTTATGGGGTATTACCTTAAGATGCAACATGCGAGCCTGAGTTACACTGTTAAAACTTGCAAATTGTTATCTCTAGTTCTTTTTGTCAATATCTTCCATAAAGCATATTCATTTGTTTTCCTGAATATAATTTATTGTCAGGTGTTTTTATTTCATGTTTTGTTGAATTTTAGTAAACTACTTGTTCGTGGTTGCTGTGCCAGTGGTATCATTAATGTCTTCATAATTACCAGAAAGATCTGTTTCCTCGAGTAGAAAATGAATGGTGGTGGTTCTAGTAGCTATGGTCATACCACTAACAGTGATTAAGGATTTAAATTGGATTTTCTTTCTTGAATGACAGAAACATGGACCAGGAGCACCAGGTGGACAGTCCTGGACGGTACAATGGTTGAAGTTTGACAATTCATACTTCAAGGTTTGAAATTGAAATCAATTTCTCTTCTCAAGTAAAAGAAGATGTAAAAGTGTCTGATTCTCTTTTATCCATACAGGACATTAAAGCAAAAAGAGATGAAGATCTGCTTGTGTTGCCAACTGATGCTGTTCTTTTTGAAGATCCGTCTTTCATGGTAAATAAATTAAGTTCAATTTAAGCCAGTAAGAAAATATAATCTCAGTTTTGGCTAAGCATTACTCTATTTGCAGGTGTATGCTGAGAAATATGCTGAAGATCAAGAGACATTCTTCAAGGATTATGCAGAGGCCCATGCCAAACTTAGCAACCTTGGGGCCAAATTTGACCCTCCAGAGGTTTGTATGTGATGGATGGTTGCACTTTTATTGTTTTCATGAATAAGAAAAGTTTAATTAGTAAAAATTTCTTAACTATTAACCCCACTTTTCTCTTTATTAAAATGGTGTTGTTTTTTTACATTTGGGAAGATTCTCATTAACAGAGTTGCTTGTTAAACATACCTAAGTTTTTCATGAATATTAGATTCCGAGAAGAATTTTTCTCATCTCTGGATGGATCAATGATACAGTAGCAGAAGCAAAAGAAAAGTGATAGGGTTCTTTTCTGTTCAAATTCTAATGTTGTTGAAATATTCTAAATTGCTCATGTTTATGGAACTTAAAAGCTTCAATTTTTTGGTTTGACTAGTAATTCCCAAGTTTAGTTTCATGAAGTTGCTTTTATCTTTTGGTTTCTGATGTAGCTTTATAGTTGCATTTATAGAGATAGGCATGCAACTTTTATGTTTCTTTTATATAAATTTCTAAAAAAAATTTCTGTTATTAAGTGAGATTATAAGAATAATATAAGAAAGTTTCTTTAAGGACCTGAATATTGATTTGCTAAATTTGATGATCAGGGTATTGTGTTAGATGATGGTCCCACACAAGCTGCACCTTAGAAGTTTGCGGCTGCCAAGTACTCCACAGAAAAGGTTGTAACCATGAATAACTTATATCATTTTCTTTATAACTGGTGATTTATAAAATTCATTCCATTTCTTTGCAAGAATTCTTCCGAAGGAGATTATACATGTGCAAACTGTTCATCTTGTCTTTTTTCCATGATTTATTGCAGGATTAAAAAAATCAATTTTCTTGTTTTTGTTGTGCCGTGGCTTAATAAATACAACCTCGCATTTTAAACTTGGAAGTCTAAAATGAAGCGGAAAGAATAAAATTCAACTAAGTGTTTTGAATTGCAGAGCGCTCTCAGATTCTGTGAAGCAGAAGATTCAAGCAGAATATGAAGCATTTGGCGGAAGCACCGATAAGCCTCTATCAAACCAACTACTTTTCAATATAATGATTATTATTGGTGCTTTGGCCATTTTGGCATCTTTTCTTGGTAATTATTGATTATTAACTCGGTGTTTGAGCTCTCATTATAGAAGCAGTATGTTACATTTTGCTTTCCTTTTTGCTCTTATGGTTAATAGTTGTGAATTTGATTCAGACTACAAGTATATGGTGTCTCATGCTACATCGTCGCTTAGTCAATGTTTATATAGGCAACTGGTTTTGAGGCCGTTGGATCAAATACTTAGACTCCTTTTACTCATTTAGTTATTACTTTTCACGTGTTGAAATTAGTTCATGAATCATGAGCTACCTATGGCTTTTCCCCTGGAAAGAGAATTCAACCGAGTAAATCATTCTCCCATGAATCCCTTTTTGGGTTGGAAAAGGATGGAAGGTTAATATTTTCAAGTCAATTTCTTGTTTAAGGTTTTCGGAGGAAAAAAATCTCATGTAGGCCAAAAGCCCAGTTCCAAGAATAAGCAAACTGTTATTCATCAACAAGACATGAAACGTGAGTTTGAAGATGGTGTGATATGGCCTTGAAGTAGACTTTGGCGCCTTTATAGTACAAGGTGCGTTGGTTGAATTTGGTATGAAAAAAGCTGCCTGTATGTTAAGTGAACATTTCAATGCATTAATGGCAAAGATTGTATGAGTTAAATCCAAAAACAATATGCTCATGGGGTCACTTTCATGTTTTTCAACTCCAAAAATCTCAGGTTCGAATCTTTGAATGATGAGGGCAGGTTTTATAGAATTAGAAGTGCAACCCAAGTTTAATAAGCTTTCATGTAAACAAAAAATCCAAGTTGTAAAAATGGAATAATGTCATTCAAGGACAAAAAAGAAAAAGGATTCCAAGGAGTCCACAACTTCAACAATTTGCAAATTTAAGACCACCCAACAGGCCAATAACACCCATCCCAGTTTCAATTATCGGAATCCCTAGAAAGTGTCTTTTTCATTTTGCAAAAAAAAAAAAAAAGCATGTTGTTTTTGAGTTTCGACCAGACAAAAATGTCCATTCAAAATTTTCTCCTCTACCTGGATTGAACAATGTAATTAAAAAAAAAAAAAAACGATCATTACTCTGCCCCCATTTTGGCAGCACATGTGCTGTTCAGTTAATAATTAACTCTCATGGAAAACCATCATTTCTACAACCCTTTTAAACTTGTCTACAGCCATAAATTATTGGGGACCTTTATCCTTTTTCATCTTTTCTAAGGGAAAAGCTTATATATATAATAATTGGGGAGCTGATCATCCCTTACCTTCTTTATTTTTTTGTTTATTTTTATTACTTTTCTCTGGGCCTCATTCTCAGTTTTTGCCTCTCCTGTTAGTTTCAATGGGGAAAGTTGGACTTTGGAAAGTTAAGTTTGTTCTAGAATGGGAGGAAGGTTGATCAAAATGGATTTCATTACCATTTCTCATGGTTCAATTTTCCATTTTGCTGACTGTAACTTCATGGAAATAAACAACTATTATCTTAGACTTGCATCAAATTTAAACTGTTGCTCAAGTTTCCAAATTGATATTCCATATTAAAGTTTTGAATTCCAATTCATGTTGGAATTGGTAAATTTGTTAAGAAAAGAAGAAAAAGGCAACAAAAATAATGGGAGAATTAGGCTATACTGTTTGAATACCAATTCCCTTTATTCTCTATATTAATGATTTGAAGTGTCAGGTTCAATTAGAGCCTCTACTGATAAGATAAGATTTAGCAATTTAAAACCTAATCTTTTTGTATGGACCAGCTGTAATCCATATGAAAAAGACTATCATTAAGCAACACTAGGGGCTAATTGATTACATTTTTCTAAAAACGTTGTTCTGCTTTTTTCTTAAATTAAGCGCAAAAATCTAAAATCAACATTAGACGGATGGATCCAATATGAAATAAGATCATAAGAAGTTCAAAATTTAATAAATGTTGGATAACATAATTATAGCATACTTCAAGACCTAACTATCATGTGATAAATTATAAAAAAAAAAGAAGCATAAAATAAAAAACATAAAATAAAATTTAAATTTAAATATCATATTAAATCTCTAACAAAAATTAATTAATAATAAATGAAAAATCATAATTTAAATATAAAACCACAAAAACTTAAAATTTAATTACAATAACATCATTTTAATTGAGTAAATAATCAAAGTAATATTAAAAAAAGTTATATTAAAATGGATATTTAAGGTAATTCATATGAACATAACTCATGATAAAGATTATTGAAATTGAATGTAATTAGGATATAAAAATGTTTCTATTTTTTCTCTTTAATTTGATAAATTTTTTTTGTTTTCCTTGACCTAATACAAAAAAGAAAAACTTTATGATCAATAAAATAAATCTTTGAGCACAAACAAAGGTTAGGTGTCCTAGATTAATTTGAGAACTCCCATTGAAATGTCTCTAAAAGGAATTGCAAGAAAGTTCAAGTAAAAGTTCATCTTATCTTCAAAATACTTTAAATTGACCAAACCCCATGATTCTACATTAGAAAATTTTTGAGTTGACGAAATGGTGGAGAAAGGATAAGTGGTAACCCAATGTTCTTTGTTCCCTTAATTACCAAGTAAGCCACAAAAAAAAAAAAAAAAAAACTCTTTTATCTTTAGGGTAGGACATAGGACCCATCAAAATTTTTAGATTCTCCAAAAAAACCATCTTTTTCACAAGAAAAAATTTAAAAAAAACAAGCTTAGTTTTACGCGTGTTTGTGTTGAAAATAGAGGCCACTATTTCATTACAAGACAAAATTTTTGGGGATTCATCACGTGTTTTATGGTATAGTTAATGTGATTCTAGAAATTTTGTTTGGTTGTGGATGTAGACCCATTTCCGTTTAGATTAGCTAAACGAGATTTGGATGTCTTAGGTTTTCAAATTGGTAGTTTGGGGTTCATAGGCAATTTTCAAAGCACGTGATTTAGTGGGCATTGACCTTCGTAGGTGACTGCCCCCCTTTGGAGAAAAAATTTTGTGAAATCTATAGCGAAAACTATTTGCTTAGATTTAAATTTAATTAATTTAGTTTTTCGTTAAAAAATATATATTTTAAAGATTTTAATTATTTAATATTATTTTTAAAAATATCATAATGGATTAAAATATATTAAAAATATATAAAATAATAAAAATTAGCGTTGAATAGCAAAAACACCTCTTTATATTTTACTTTTAAATAAAAAGTAAAGATAAATTTTAAATGTAAAAGTCATTTTCAATTTTAATACTAAATTAACTCAAAATCTCACCAATTCAATTTCAATGGTTCAAAAATATGTTTGGGCACTACCGTATGCACTTTCTGTTTGTTTGGACCTTATCCATTTTAACAATAGTCCATTTAAAAAAAAAAGAAATTTAATATACACTTGGATACCTTTCAAACTTTTTAATATGATTGAATGTTATATTATCAATATATTTTATTAGTTTAAATTTTAATTATATTTATAAATTATCATAAACAAATCAAAGAAATCATATTTTAAAAGATGCAATTGGACCGACACATCTCTGGAAGCCGTAATAAATCTTTTTTTTTTGTTTTTGAACATTAACAATGTTCAGTTTGGCCCATTGAAAAAAATATGTTGACGCCGTCCCTGTCTGTGTCAAATGGTTTGAACTGGAAGTAGGCAAAAGTAACGGATTCAAGCAATTGATCACAACTTCTTAGTCTGACCATTTCTTCCGAGAAATTGAGTCAAAAGTAGGGCCCTCCGCCCCACATTACAAGAAAAGCTCTGCTGGTTTTTTCAATGATAACAACTGGGGGCCGTTTTTTTTTGGTTTCCCGTTCGATTCTTTAATAGTTTCATATTGGCCGACATATGTTATTTTTTTTTGCACTTGATTTCGATAAAAATATATATATACTTTCTTTCCTTTTCTATATTATGTTTGTTTTTTTATTAAATTTTCATCAAAAGACTTGACTTTAATAATTATATAAATTTTAAGTTCTAAAATTTTCGAATTTTGTGTCTAAGAAATTAAATTTAATTTGAAAAAAAATCAAACAGGAACAAATAAAATGAAAATGAGGAAGTATAATCGCATACTTTTAGTTCGGTCTTAGTTTAGCATAATTTTCGTACACAAAATTAATATAAGTTATGTCATAATTATATATAAATATATTATTTTATTATTTTTAAAATTAAATAAATAATAAAATTAATTATTTTTACATATTCTAACACCGTCCTTGAAATTATTTAATTATTTTCTATAAAAAACTTGTCTTTAGACGGTGCATCAGGTTGATAGGTCATCTAAATATCTTGTCAGGAGTTTGGTTGGTTAGGCCTGAATTTTTAAATATATATATATATATTAAAATGTTAATAGTTTAATAGTTTCAATATATTTAGAATTAAAATTAAATAAAAACCATTTTATTGATTAAATAATAATCTGGATTAAAAAGGGCTCGAGCTTAAATACTTTGTTCAACTCAATTTAGATTGCACTAAGCTCGTTGGCTAAGTAAGTAGTTCAGTCCGTGAACAAATCTGTTTGACCTATCCCAGCTTTAATTTTCAAGTAAAAAAATTATTATTCAAAGTGGATGAAACTTGATATAAATTATTTTGTTATCTCTAAGTCAGTATCATGCATATAATTTGGATTAAATTTACAATTTGAGACATGTTTCGTGTATGCTTTTAAAATTTGTCACATACATAAAAAATATTATTGTATTACTGCTATTAAACGTTATTGTATTAAATTTTATGATTATATGCATATAGTAAAAAATTTATATATTTAAATATTATAAATTTTAATTCATCTTATTTATTTCAATACTTTTTTATTTAATTATAATAGTAATTATTGAAAAAATTAAAAAAAATTTATTAATTTAACGATATTTATAGTAAAAAAAATCACTAATTGATCAAATTTAACAGTATTTTTTTGTTATAAATATCATTAAATTTAATAATATTTTCATATACAAATGCTATTAAATTTGATTATTAAATAATGTTTTTCATTAGAAGTGCCGCTAAATTTAACGGCAGAGTTTATAAAAAATTTACTAAAAATATCGATTATACCTACATTGAAAAATATGACAATATTTTTTATAAATATCGTAAATCATTTAATAATATTTATAAACATCATTAAATATAAAAAAAAATCACCACCAAATGCCTATTATCCTCCTGTAGTGTGCATATGTAATAATATATATATATATATGCAACCATATCTTAATACTATAGGAAATTGTTAGGCCAAATAATTTGAACCGTCAATCTTAAACGTCACAAAATTTCCAATTAATAAAAATGTTTTACTGCCTTAAATTTATGAAATAAAGTGGACTACAAATAAACACGGTGTATTTTAAGGGGGGATATGATTAATTGTACAGTTGAGCTTGAAAAATGAAAATACTACTAGTATAAAAGGAGAATCGTGAATAATTATGCAAATTAAATTGTTCAGATAAAAATAAATTAGACTAACATCTTTATTAACTAGAAAATTACTTGGCTTCGCTCAGGTTACAATTTTATTAAATATAATAAATAAATAATAAATATTTATAAAATAATATCTCAAGTGAATAAATCAATAAATTCATTAAAATGGAACCATACTGATGTATAAACTAAAAAATAAATCTTAATTTCTAACAATAGAAAAAATACTTTATATTTTTACAACATATTGAAACATAAAAAATACAACTAAAATATAATTTTTTGGATTTGATTCATATGTATTTATAATATTTAACAGATATGTTAAACTTAAATAACATTAATCATTAAATATATTAATCCGTGATTAATTAAGTTCATGGATATCATATATTCATAAATGATTAAATTCTAAATAATTAGATTCATGTAATTTAAGTTCGATTTATGGTTATTTTACTACTCAATAGTATATATGAATTTAAACTCAAAATATTAAATGTAAATGACACTACATACAAAGTGTATTCATCCTCGATTAACTAAGTTTATGAATACTATAAATTCAAGGATGATTAAGTTCATTAACAGTTAAATTCATAAATAATTAGATTCATATAATTTATAATAAAAAAATCAATGAGTAGTATTCATAAACCAAATTAATTGCCAACCTTACCATCTATGTATTATAACTTATTCAATTCAATCCAATCAAGTTTTACAATTAAAGACATGTGTGATTCAATTAAGCATTTAAATTAACCAAATGTCATTGCTAATAATTATTTTCCCTTTCCTTCAACATTTTTTTTTCTTTTTAGTTAATCTCATTACATTTTGGATTCTATTTTTACTGAAAGTGAATTACTCTTCTAAATAAATAAATAAAAAGAGACAAAATTTTGGTAAAGGACAGGATTGAGAAGTTTGCATTGGGCTAGCAAAAGGGAAAATTTTTTTTTACCCAAAACAAAGCGGCTTTTTTTTTATGAAAAAAAAAAATTAAAGACAAAAAACTAAGAACTATTTGTTGTCTGATCAAGTTGTTTTTTCTCAATTTTTAATTTTTTTTTGTAATTTTTGTCTTACATTGAGTGATAATAAATAAAAAGAGAGGGCTGGAAATAAAAGGATTTAACTAAAAAAATTTTGAAAAAACAAAATTACTGTGCAACACTTAATACAAACTTGAACTTTTAATGAACAGTCCAATTTGGGGATTACATTTATTATATCGTACAGATATAGATGTTGTTTAATATCACCAAACCCCACGCCTTTATTAAAAATTTATATTCTTAAATATATGAAAAAAAAAAAAGAAGCAAAGAGTGGGAAAAATTAAGAAGAATGGTAGGACAGTGGCCTGTAGAATGAGGCTCCAAAAAACCTAGGAAATGGCGAGGGGCGGACAGCGGACAGCAGGCTGTAGCCTGTGGGGTCTAGTTTATTGGCGGTAAGTTGGTTAGCCAATGGTGGACCCCACAGCCCGAGCGGTTGGCCAGAATCAGCCCAACTATTTACTGAAAATTTCCAAAAGAAAAATACAAATAAAATAAATTATTAAAATTCAATTGGATGGAAGAATCAAGAATCTATGCTTTAGGGTTCCCCAATTGCTTAAAGTTGTTTCCATCAAACCCCTACTTAACAGCAACTACTTTGCATCTTTCATCCACATCCTTTTCATGAATACAACTGCTAATCTTGTGCTCTTAATCTTTTCCTATTTGGGTTAAAATTTTCCCTCAAAATTGCTTTGTTTCCTCTAATTTCACTTTTTTACTTTGGTTGTTAATTAATCCTTTTTTTTTAATTGTTTCTAAAAGTTATTATCAACCATCATGGCTCTTTATGATAATACATATTACACAACAATTACATGTGTAATTTTTAAAAATTTTTAATTTACTTTTAACCTCCAACTCTTATTTATTTTAATTCACCCAAAAAAATATTACATGTTTAAATTCTTTTAAACTCATAATTATCAGAAGTTTCACCAACATGCATCCCATTTAAACTACAATTTTATTCATGTATTTGTTCCTAAATCATAACATTTATCAAACAAAATGAAATACATTTTAAAATTATTATTATAGACAAAAAGTCAATTTATGGAAATAGCAAAGAGTTTTAAGCATGTAGTAATAAATCTCTTAAATATCTTAATGTTAGAAAAATCTCATTCAAATTATGAATAAAAAGTAAAATTTAAAAGAAGAAAGAAATTTTTTATAATTTTAAATCAAAAAGCATCCACATTTAAATAATGAACAAGCATATATTTCGAAATAAAGCAACTATCTTTAAAAAAAAAAAAGAATATATACATTCATTTCACATCACAGATAAGCTTTCAAATTTTATTATAATTTAAAAAATGTAATACTTTTCACTTAAGTTGTTAAAATAAAAAAATGTGTATAAAATGAATGTATGAGATAAGTGCAATATCATTGTCAATCTTTTTAATATATAATATTAGAATTGAAATTAATAAATGATTGATTTAATCGATTAAAATTCGTCTTTCTTAACGAAAATATATTGAATTTGAATTCGGTTGGTGGGCACTTGTTATGATTATTTTGAATGTATGACTTACAATCACCTGTCTTACGTTATCAGATACAATACATCTTATCTTGATTTGAGAGACTGAATAATTTATTTACCATCAAATTTTTTTTATCAAAAAAATATATTAGAATTGAATCATTTATGTCCCCTGAGCATTTTTAAACTTTATGCTTTTGATGATCGACTAATTTGCACATGCAATTGTGATATTATAGTTTAACGTAGGTATGATTGCCAAAAAAAATGGTGATTATTTAATGCCAAACAAACCAAAAAATTTAAAAAAAAAATCGAATTAGATGGTTAATATATAGTAATTATTTGTAAGGATGGTAACTTGGGTCAGACTCTTAGTTATTTATATCTGTTCATTGCAGCATGCCTTTTGCTGGCGTTGCCAACAACAACTCTCATTTTAACATTCTGCCTACCAAATCTACATCTTTCTCACCTTACAAACACACACAGCATTAAAATCACACCAAAATAGCAGAACTTGCTCTAGAGTCTTTGCCTAATGGCTAATTAAATTAGAGTAAGGTTTTTCTTTTTGAAGTTAGTCAGGAATATGAAAAAGATAGTTACAATGGGGCTCTACAATGAAGAATCTAACTACTTTTGGTAATATTAGGTTGAGGATGCATTAAGTGGTTGGACTCTGCAATTTTTAATTAAAAAATATAGTTTCTTTTTTAAAGTTTTCATGAGAGTTACTAATATTATCTCTTACATTCTTTACTAATATTATTTCTTTATATTGAATATCAATTTTTAAAAATTATTATATAAATAAATTAGATTAAATTTCGAAATTATTGGTATTATGGTATTAGCCCATTTTCTATGTATAAAAAACACTATATAAAGAAAATTTATATAATTGATTAGATAGATTAATTGAGATTTTAGATTTTTTTTTATAAATACTATCATATAAGAACATTATCTCATACACACTTTATTCTAAGTTTTAAAACTTTTCTAAAAAATTATTCGTGTATCCAATTAAATTATATTAAAATAATTTATAAATTAAATAATATAATACAATTAAAGTATATTTAATATAATTTATAAATTAAATAATATAATAATATTTTAATTTCATTTATAAAAGATAAAAATTATAAGATATATGAAATAATATTCTATAGCTTATATCTTAATAATTTTAAAGTGAAATCATGCTTTATATGAAAATATAAAAATAAAACTCACAAATTACAGGTTAAATATATATTTAATATAAATTAAAAATAAAAAATTTTTGAATATAAATTAAAAAAATAAAAATTTATCTAAATACAATAAAAATATAAAAATTATTTAAATAAAATGATAAAATATAAGAACTTTTTGTTATTTTAGCCAAATGCAAACTTATTACAGTCAATTAATATTTACTGCTATTCCAAAAAAGATAAAAACTGAAAATTGAAAGAAAAGAAAAGAAAAAAGAAAGAAAATGGGTAAATGGGGGTAATAATGTTGGGTTCCACAAGCCTTCGTCCTCTCCTCTGCAACTCTGAACAGCCCCTGACCCCCCCTCTCTCTGCACAAACGAAACAAAACAAAATCAAAAGTCAATCGTTCATTTTTTTCTCATCCCCACACATACCCCCTTCACGCATCTCTATAAATTCAATTTTTAAAACTGAATTTTTTTTTTGCACTCTGAATTCAATAACTAAACTACAAAAACCCATATCTCAGTTTCATCAATCTCAAACTATTCCCCCTCTCTCTGCATGGACGGTCATTTATTGCTCTCTCCAATCTCAAAGGTCAGAGTTTTTCCACCTTTATCTCTCGTTGCATGTATCAAATCAAAGTCAAGTTCTTTCCTTTGTACTTGTAGATTTTAGTTGTATTTTTTTTTCTTATCGAAGTTCTCTCTGTCTTGGATCCTTTTGCTTGTTTACTGAGAAAAAAATGGTTTGTTTTTTGGGATTGTATTATGGGCAGGCACCATGAGTGGAAGTACTGCATCAAGTCTCTATCTTGGGCTTTCGTCTTATTCTTCTTTTTCTTCTTCTTCTTTAGTTTTGGCTACGCTTTTCGTCGCTAATACTATTATGGGCTGCGGACCATCTAAAGTCGACGACTTACCTTTAGTAACCCTTTGTAAAGAACGTAAAGAACTAATCAAAGCGGCGTCCATTCATCGTTCCGCTCTCGCCGCTGCTCATGTCACCTACTTCCATTCTCTCCGCGACGTTGGTGAAGCGATCCGTAGATTCGTCGACGAAGAACTCGTCGTCGGATCTTCCTCTTCCCCTGATTCCCCTGTTCTAACATTGCCTTCTGACGAATTCAAATCCTCAAAAAAGAACAAGAAAAAGGACGACAACCACTTACCGTCCTCTTCTTCAACTTCCCTTTCCCATTCCATTGAAGAAAACACCAAACATACGAAAAAAGACAAAGAAGAAAGTGATGGAGAGGATTCTCATTTGGATTTGTCATCTGGGTCACCTTCAATTTCCGGGTCACCTTCAGGTCATGTTCATATGGATCATAGTCATAGCCACAGCCCAGAACAAGAAGGGGCAACATCTTATGGTTACAACTATGGCTATGGCTATGGAGATCCTTACCCTCCCCCTCAAGAAAACTGGGGGTATAATGGTAATTCTACTTCCTATAAGTATTACATGAAGAAATCTGCAACACCTTCTCAATCTTTTGTTTATCAGGAGCCTGAAGGACGTTCAAGTTATGGCTACTCAAGTTATCAAAATGGGGGCTTTTTTGGGTACCCTTTGGGGTCTCCAGGAGGGGGATATGGATATGGGCAGGGGAATTCTCCTCCTGCTTCACCACAACCTCCGCCAGCGCCGCCGTCTCCGCCTAGAAATTCGACATGGGATTTTCTTAACGTGTTCGATACTTTTGATAGTAGCGGGTATCCGGGTTATTATCCGGTGGCTAGATACGGATACGGGTCGACTGCGAGTAGTCCAGACTCGAAGGAGGTGAGGGAGAGAGAAGGGATCCCTGATTTGGAAGATGAAACTGAGCCTGAGATGTTAAGAGCTGCTCATAAAGAGAAGAGGAAAATAATGAATGAGGAAATGAATCACAGTTATAATAATAGTAATAACATTAAGAACTTTGGTGAAGGTACTTCAAAGTCAGTTCCAGTTCAAAAGGTTAATAATAGTACTGCAGATGGACCAAGTTCAGCTGCGAAGGCAATGCCATCAAGCAAAAGTGAGAGCTTAGAGTCTGTTGGTCATATTAATATTAATCGAAGTAGTGGAGGTGGTGATACTGTTGTTACAAAAAGTTCTGAGGAAGACCTTGCAAAGAATAAAAGGGTGAGTTTTGAGGTAGAAGAGGCAGCTAATTTGGATGTCGGGTCTTCCATGCCGAGTAGTTTAACTACATTGTCCGTCCACGGTACGAGGGATCTCCAGGAGGTTGTAAAGGAGATTAAGGATGAGTTCGAGACTGCCTCTAGTTATGGGAAAGAGGTTGCTGTATTGCTTGAGGTTGGCAAGCTGCCTTATCACCAGCGTAAAGGAACTGCGTTTAGAGGTGGGTTTCTGTTTTTTTTTTTTTTTTTCCTTCAACTTGGCTTCTTTTTCTTGTCCTGTTCTCCATTTTTGTTTCTGTTGTTGGATGCTTGTAAAGTTGGCCTGTTGAATATGCTCCGTTAGACTTTGGGAGAGGGATGTTTAAAGATTTTACTGTATTGGTATGGGGTGAATTCATGTTTTGTATCTTTTCACTGGTTAGACATACAAGCCAATTTTTTAATTCCTTTCTCGTAAATATTGCTTAAGCTTTGAATGAAATTCAGGTCTCTAACGAGTCTTGTATTGATATAATAATGCCTAAATCGAAACAGGACTAGTTTTACATGTTTCCAAAATGCTAAAAAGAAAATGATTTTGATACAACTAGGACTGTAGCTAAGTACATTATTTTACATCCCAATAAAAGTTGAAACACTGAGCATGGGATGAAACTGAATGCTAGATCTGCTGTAAACTAACCCACTTCTATGCTGTCATGATTTTAACTGTTCAATCCTTGTGTCTATAGATGATTGAATTATCTGGCTTAGTAGATTTTAAGTGGTATTCCTTTTCAAAATCATTTACTTTGCTGCTTTATTGAAGCTCACATCTCTTTTCTGCAGTGATCTTTTCCAGGATCATGTATCTGGTGGCACCTAGCATGTTGTCATCACATCCTCCACCCAGATCATCTATTCGAATAACTTCCAGGGCAATGAGAATGGCAAAAGAATACTGTCAGGTAGCAGAGCAGGATGAAAAGCATAGAAATCTTTCATCAACTTTGGAGGAACTTTATGCATGGGAAAAGAAATTATATAAAGAAGTCAAGGTATGCATGTTATATAAATAAAGAGAAATTTTGCTTCTGTACTTTGCAATGTGATGGTAATCTTATTCTCGATATCTATTGCCCAATCATTTTACATTAAAGGACTGAAAAGGTTGTATATTATAGTAGTTATTATTCACAAAAGCTATAGTGCTTTTTGTTGTTCAGTTTTCTGGTGTAGTAAAAAATGTGATACCTATTGGATTGTTTTTCAAGTCGCTTGCTATATCTTACGATCTGATATTTTCCTCAGCTTTTCTAGCTAAGCAAAGATTTCTTCTGTTTGTTATTATTATTATTATTATTATTATTATTATTATTATGTATTGGTAGTTTCTTTACCAGTTTCTGTTATTTCAACTCTTACTTCCTAAGTAAACAAAAAGTTTGGGTTTTAAAACTTAAAAGTGTTTTAGTCGTCATTAAGTGATTCTATATAATCTGAAGCATTAGTTTCTGCTATGACACCATGCATGACATTAAATACTGATACCCATGGCAAGTTTTGAAGTTGTTTGTTCCAATATGGAAGAGAACTTCATGGTAATTGGACTTTATGGTTTGCATTTTGATAACCGGGAATTAGTATTTTATTGTTGCCATTCATATTAAGATAAATCTTTATGTTTCTTTATTACAGTTTGGCCAACTTTTCTAAGTCCTTTGACATGACTCTACCCATGCACTATTTCTTGCACAATAGTTAAAAATCAAGCCCAGATCAACCAAGTACTAAGATTTTCAATTGTGAATTCAAATTTGGCCTGGATGTATTAACAAATTGTCACTCGTTTATTTTTTGAAAACATTTTGTTTGCTTTAGTATCGTACTCATAATCTGTTTGTATTTGCCCTGATTTTAGGATGAAGAAAGGCTACGGATTATTTATGAGAAGAAGTGTAAGAGGCTGAGAAGGTTAGATGGCCAAGGAGCAGAGGCCAGCAAGATTGGTGCAGCACAGGCTTCAACAAGGAAGTTGCTGACAAAAATTAATGTTTGTATAAAGGCTGTTGAAACTATATCAACAAGGATACATAAGCTAAGGGATGAAGAATTGCAGCCACAGCTCTGTGAATTGGTTCATGGGTATTGACTTCTGTTCTTTTCCTAGTTAAAATTGATCATCAGTGTGCTTACTAATTAGTTATCTTCATGAATCATAGTGCCTCTTGATGATCTATTACATGATTTGTGAGTGACTCTGAGGGTATCATCATGTTATTTTATTGGTGGTGATTTTCATTAAATCCGTGCACCAGTAATGGCTTCTATATTGGTTGGGGATGAAATAAAGTTTTGTGTGGTTGGGCTATTTGACTTAGGAAATTACTCATGCAAAACACTTTTAACTTTTACTTTTCAGTTGTTACAGTTATATTGTGTCTGAATGGTGAATCATGCCTCCTGTGCATAATGATACTATTGTGTATTGGTGGTATGCCTTTAAGCTATTATAACTACGACTCTTTCATTAATTCAACCTGCAACTTGCTGGGGAAATGATTTTAGTTTTCTCTTATTCTTGTTTACCATCATAGCAAAATTTTATTGGCATGTTGTGAAAAGCTGTGGAGGTGTTCATTTGTATCTGATGCAAACTTAATATCGTAATTTGCCTATTTGACTTTTGAGTGATGTCAACTAAAAGTGTCAAAAGATCTGCTGGCGATGATGTGTTGCTATATTTGAAGCTTGTGATAGCCAAGAGCATGCCTTTCCCCCCCATAATGAAGGCATTTATGTCTTTATGTGGAAATGGCAACTCATTGCACACCTATTTCTTCTTGCTGCTTTCATTTTACTTCTTGAGGTTCTTATGTGATGACATGTGGTAATTTGCAGGTTGATAAGAATGTGGAAGTCCATGCTTAGATGCCATCAGAAACAGTTCCAAGCCATAACGGAGAGCAAAGTTCGCTCTTTTAGAGCAAATACCGGTTTCCAAAGAGACTCGGGTTTGAAAGCTACTGCTGAGCTTGAGATGGAGCTTTTGGACTGGTGCACTCGCTTTAATGATTGGATTAACACCCAAAAGGCATATGTTGGGTCCTTATATGAGTGGCTTATGAGATGCATTGAACGTGAACAGGAAATAACTGCTGATGGAGTTGCTCCTTTCTCCCCAGGCCGGGTTGGAGCACCTCCAATTTTTGTAATTTGCAATGATTGGTACCAAGCAATGGATAGAGTTTCAGAAAGGGGTGTAGCAAATGCCATGCACAATTTTGCTTCCAGCCTACATGAGTTATGGGAAAGGCAAGATGCAGAGCAACGTCAGAGGACCAGAGCACAATATCTCTCAAAGGATTTTGAGAAACGGCTTAGGGAGTTACATTTACAGAGGCAGAGGATAGAGCAGGAGCAAGATGCATTAT
Source organism: Durio zibethinus (assembly GCF_047325235.1). Taxonomy (NCBI): domain Eukaryota; kingdom Viridiplantae; phylum Streptophyta; class Magnoliopsida; order Malvales; family Malvaceae; genus Durio; species Durio zibethinus. The sequence goes on from NC_143162.1 coordinate 31,027,962, forward strand.
CAGATAAAACTGCCGTTTCCAAGGTTCCTTCTGAAAGTGGAGTTTCACCACTGGATGACCTAAAGGTTGATTTGGATTCTATAAGGAAGAAATTAGAGGAAGAGAGAGCTAGGCATAAGGATGCCATCAAATTAGTTCATGATGCTGCTTCAAGTAGTTTACAAGCAGGTTTGGTCCCAATCTTTGAAGCCTTGGGCAACTTTACCTCAGAGGTTTTGAAAGCTCATGAGCAGGTCAGGCTTGAAAATGCTGGAGTCTCCTAGCCTGATATCTCCCTAGGAAGAAAGCCTGCCTTTTGTATGTGCAGTAGCCATGTGAGATTAGATTTGCTGATAAAGAATGTTAGGCATAAAAGAAAGTTGCTTTGAGAAGAACTTATTTGGGTTTGGGGGTTGTAGAATCATTGAAAGAAGTTTTCCCAACAGATATTGGCTTTTGAAACCTTAAATCCCCCTGGTCAATTAGAAATAACCCCTTAAGATATAGTTAGGTAGCAACTTTGTACAGAAAATATTCATTTATTGGTTGTAAGCTGACTGTATGGGAGGAGGATTGTAGTTAGGAGTAGACATATATATTGTAGCTCAGTCTTGGAAAAAAATTTTTGACTGGTTAGATAACATGAAAAGCTCATTGTTTTTGTTAAACTAATTCTTACTTCTTATCACGTCAATTATATAGACTTAACTAATAAATCAAAATGACATGATATATTTCCAAAATTTCCTTCATTGTTGAGAGTTCTTGTTCCTTTGAAACCAAAGCATCCACAATCTTACAGAGGAAGGTCTGCTAGCTTTGCAGTTGACTTTAAAAGCCAAATATCAAAATCCAGCAGGCTAGAATTCAACCCAATATTGGGTTGCTTCTCTACATATGATCAATATTAATGTATGCTAATTTTCATGACCAAAGATAGGACAACAAGTATCATCTAGTAGGACGCCTCCATCCTTAAAGTATCATCCCTTAGCACTTTTTTTTATTTTTTTATTTTTTAACTCTTATCTTTTGTTGGTTTTTTACTAGTAATTTTAATAATCATTAAGGAAAGTTATTACTACCAAATCAAGTTGCCAAATTGTTGTCACGGGTTGCCCAAACCGTGAACACCTTGTTTGGCAAGCTGGGTTTAGAGTCTACCAATGAATGGGCTTTGGAAAAAAAAATAAAAAATCAATAGTGTGATTACTCCCCTACTACCGCTAAAGATTTTTTTTCTTTTTTTTTTTTTAAGTTTAAATTTCAAAATCAGAGTAAATTATAAATTTCATAAAAAATTTATATTAAATTTATGAATTATTCATTAAAAAAATATTGTTAATAGGAAGATTTAAAATTTTATTTTATAAGTGAACTTTTAAAAATTTATTAAGTCAATCAATTTTCGTTGACACTAAAAAGCCTTCCTCTCATCTTGCATTAATCAATCCATTATGACACTCATGTTGACTTCAATTTTGGTACATTAATAATAAAATTTTTAATTTTTTATTACATATTTTATTTTTTAATTAATTTTTTAATTTATCCTAAAAATGTGTGTACAGTAAAGGCATTGATAAAATCTAGAAAGGATAAGATCCAATCCCATCATGGCAGAATAAATTACTAATTCTACTAACTCTCACGGAGGAGGAATAAAAGTGTTGTAATTGTATTTTAAGCCGTTTATTCCGGATTATTAAAAGTGAAATATTTTTTATCCAATACGGTCAAAACCACGAAATGTAAAAAAAAAGGGTATAGCCAATTACAGTGCAAAAATAATGACGTGGCAGGATTCTATTGATTTGGCCGCCGAGCTCACACTCACACTTTACTTACTGTCCAAAAAAATCTCAAGAAATTAAAAACCCAGATATACTTGCCATACATCGATTTGATTTCCCAACTAGCTTTCAATGACGAAGACTGTCCAATAACTATCTTCCACGTGGAAATCAACCACACGCGGAGCGAGTAGGTCGTCAGCGCATAATCGACTACGGGACCTGCCAAAGAGTATTTATATCTTGTTCACTTTCTAAGAGTGTCGTATCAGTCCTTAAAAACCCTATAAATATCGAAGAGAGGGAAAAAAATAAAAAGGGAGTGAGAGAGAGAGAGAGGGGGGTAGCTGTGATAATGGCGAGAAGTGTTTCGGTTTGGTGTGCTCTGGCTGCAATCCTGTGCTCTCTGACGGCGATCTCAGCTGAAGAGAGCAGTGAATCGAAAGAGTTCGTTTTGACTTTGGATCACTCTAACTTTACTGACACTGTTGCTAAGCACAACTTCATCGTCGTCGAGTTTTACGCTCCTTGGTAAACCTTTCATATTCCATTTCCCCTAAATTTTGTTTATATTTGTGGGATCTTATTTTCGCTTCTCCTTTTTATATTTTCAAGTGCATGCAATGAGTTTAGTAGCTGATTTAGGATTTAAGGAGGCTGTCTTATAAATTTTTAAAATGTAATGCCAAAGGTAATCTTTTTGAGGATTTTTTCTAGTGCATTTTTCCTGGAAAAATTCTCAATTTGAGTTATTAGGAATTGAGATCAGTGATTAACCTTAGATTTGCTTGATTGATATGAGCAATTTATAATGAGATTTTGAACTCTTAGTTTGCAATCTGGCATTTGTTTATATGAAAATGATATAATGGATTGCTCATCGAGTTCCCGAAAGAAACCATTTACTCTCGGAAGCAGCGAGAAATTCTCATAAATTCTAACGAAACAGTAACACCCCTTTAGAATAAGATTTGAAATTATGTTTATTGATGTGACATTTTAGATATTTGAGATTATTATGAAAATCCTTTTTCTTGTAATTAAGCCTCGGTTTGGATCGGGTGGGTAGCTGAAGTTTGGCCTTTTTTAATTAAAATATAACTTGCAACATGTTGTCGTGTTATGTCATGCTGACATGAAATTTTTTAATAACAAATCTCGTAATATTAGACTGCAACTCTGGATCTTTTGGCCAGTCTGGTATATTATTATTCTATTCATAAAATAATTTGTTATCTAAACAAAGCAAACATGATTTGCAGTCGTTGATAACCAATGGATTACATGTTTTATACAATGATTATTTGATTTAGCAATGAAATGCTTCAGTTTTGAGAGATTTAACTTAATTTCTCATTTTACAATTTGCAATTCCTTTTGTTTCTTGATATGCCTTGTTAGTCTTGTTTACGTTCTCGCAACTAAATAGTCTTCTTTCCTTCTACTTTAGGTGCGGGCACTGTAAGAATCTTGCTCCAGAGGTAAAAAAAAATTAGATTTTCTGCAAAGTATTAAAGTTTTTGATAATTCATATGCTTAGTCAGATGCTATCAATAAAACTTTTTTGTTTGTTGTGTAGTATGAAAAAGCAGCATCTATATTGAGTAAACACGACCCTCCAATCTTTCTAGCTAAGGTTGATGCCAATGAGGAAGCAAACAAAGATTTGGCAAAAGAATATGAAGTCAGGGGTTACCCTACGCTTAAAATTTTGAGAAATGGAGGAAAGAATGTTCAAGAATACAAAGGTCCACGTGAAGCTGATGGTATTGTGGAGTATTTGAAGAAACAAAGTGGTCCTGCTTCTGCTGAAATAAAATCTGCAGAAGATGCCAGTAACCTTATTGATGACAAGAAGATAGTAGTTGTAGGCTCTCTGAGAATTCTTTGCTCTTCTGTTTTCACTGATATTTCATCACAAGTTTAGCTTATATGTATGTACATGTTCTGTTTCTAGGTTGGGGTGTTCCCAAAATTCTCTGGTGAAGAGTTTGAGAGCTATATGTCACTTGCTGAGAAATTGCGTTCTGACTATGAATTTGGTCATTCTTGGGATGCTAAACACCTTCCTCGTGGTGAATCAACAGTGACTGGCCCTGTGGTCAGACTTTTCAAACCTTTTGATGAACTCTTTGTTGACTTCAAGGTAATCTGGAGCGTTGACTGTATTCTATATCATAATTGAAATAAAAGCTCATTTAAGTTTATGTTGTGAGATACCTCTGAACCATTTACTATTAGCTATTTTGACAGAAACTCTTTGCTTGCAGGATTTTAATGTGGAAGCTCTAGAGAAGTTTGTTGAAGAATCTAGTATTCCTCTTGTGACTCTCTTTAACAGTGACCCAAGCAATCACCCCTTTGTTATCAAGTTCTATAACGGTCCCAATGCGAAGGTAAATTACACAATCAGAAATTTCATTCTCTTAATCACCTAGTTCTTATACAACAGTGAAGGAAATCAGAGGCTGGTATTTATTTGATAACAAGCATTATTTTGGAGTACCAACTTTTGTTATGCTTCCTAAACTACCGGATATACATCTTGATTCACCTTTAGTGAACTTTTGACTGTGTCTTTCAGTTCTTTATTAGCTTTCCCTTCCTTCTATATACTTTTGGTTTGATTGTCTTAACTTTTTCCATATATCCTTTAAGTTCATCTACTAATAGGACTTTTGAATCTGTTAGGTTATGTTGTTTGCAAACTTGAGCAGTGAAGGTATTGATTCCTTAAAATCAAAATATCGAGAAGTTGCAGAGCAATACAAAGGACAGGGCATTAGTTTCCTTTTGGGAGATCTTGAGGCTAGTCAAGCTGCCTTCCAGGTATTCATCTACTCAAATATGGCAGTATGTTTATTGCGTTTGCTACTCGAGTCTAATTTTTCTGTTTGTTGGGAAACAGTATTTTGGAGTTCAAGAAAGCCAAGTACCTCTAATTATCATTCAGAATAATGATGGGAAGAAGTATTTGAAACCAAATTTGGAGGCTCATGACATTGCACCATGGGTGAAGGATTACAAGGTGACTTGTGCACTACATTTAATGTATTGGTTCAGAATAGATGATAAAACTTATCCTTTCTTACTATGAAAGCTTTGGTATAATTGCACAATTCTGAAGCTTGCACTGGTTAATGTCATGAGTTTAGTGATAGGATATCTAGCGGTGAGTTACAATCTATGAGTGGTTGTTTTCTGTTTTTGTTTGACTAAAGTACTCTTCTGCAGGAAGGAAAAGTTCCTCCATATGTAAAATCTGAACCTATACCCGAGGAGAATAATGAACCTGTGAAAGTGGTGGTTGCTGACACCCTACAGGATATGGTTTTCAAATCAGGAAAAAATGGTTTGTGTAGTTTGCTTGATACTTTTTCCTTTATCATATTGGTAGTCTGCTGCATTATTTGCTTTTTGTTTCATTTAAGGTTATGATGTTATCATCTAGAGTTTATGGCAATTGAAGTTACGATGGATGCTCAGAATTGGTTTGCATTGTTTTTATCCAACGGTGTGAATCTTTGAATTTGGACGGAGTTGATCTTGATCTGTAGCTTGTGCAAAGTCCAATAATCAGTTTATCCTTCGATTGAGAATTTGTTGATACCTTTAAAATCAGCAAATCCTAGTAATCAACTCTATGGAAGCATTTTTTTTATGGGTTCTCATGCTTTTCAGATAGTTTTCTTTTAAAATTTTTTTTTTGGGTTCAAAACATGACTTATTGGTTGATAAGTTCTTTTCAGTGTAAAGATAAGAATTAGTTATAGGCATCTAAACTTTAACTTCGAAGAAGTTGGTAGCTTATTCTTTTTCATTTGGGAGCTATCGGTAGATATTCCGTGAGTCTTAAGTTGGGGACTTGAAAAATGTTTTGAGTTTGGTGGATTTTTCCGGTGGTTTGCGACTTTTGATGCTAGACTTTGGTCTTCATGTATATTGAACTCTGATAATTCTATTTTAGTAACCACCTTTTGGGAATTATAAAATAATATCAAGCTTTTCTTTCTGCAGTTCTGCTTGAGTTTTATGCCCCCTGGTGTGGACACTGCAAGAAATTGGCACCAATCTTGGATGAAGTTGCCGTCCATTATGAAAAAGATGCTAATGTTTTGATTGGAAAACTTGTAAGTTTTTATTACTCTCGAATGTTGTGTATTTTCCAACTTTTAAGGTTTCAGTTTATATTTAGATCTAGGTTTTGGTCAGGTGAAGTTTTGAGCAATACTGTGTTTAGAAGAGGATAACAGAAATGATAGAAAAAGCTTTAAAATAAAAGGTCTTGGTTGGTTATTGTTGGTACAATTGTCTCTTAGAACACCATGAATCGATGATGATTTGTTATTTAACTTTAAATTACGGTCTACTTTTTGGGAAGATTTTCTGATCCATTGGCTTCTCCATCTATCTTTGTAGGATGCAACAGCAAATGATATTGTGGATGAGAACTTTGATGTTAAAGGTTTCCCAACTGTTTACTTTAGATCGGCTAATGGAAACATAACTCCATATGAGGGTGATAGGACCAAGGAAGACATTGTAGACTTCATTGAAAAGAACAGGGACAAAACTGTCCATCAAGAGTCGGTAAAAGATGAGCTCTGAAGAGGGTAAGATTCTTACATTTCTATATCAACTTTTTTGTCTTCCTTGGTCTTATGGTATGTTTGTTTCTGTAAGTAGATTATAATAAATTTAATTAAAGCAATGCACATTTAGACTCTTCCATGTTTGAATTGCTCTGTTGTTAATTTAATAGTATAATCTTATTTTATCATTCGATACATGAGGAAGCAAAATAGGGGAAGGGACAACCATAGAAAACCTTAGCCTTGTCAAAAATTTTAATGCTGAAATTCTTTGATCCTTTTTTGCAGGGTTTGAGCACACAAGATACCACATAGATGGTATTTTGAATTGCAGTTATATAGAAGAACTGCTATCATTGAATGATGCCTGATCTTCCTCCCTCACTTCCTACCCTTACTCTGTAGCCCTTTTTACATTTAAAAATCTGTCTGAATAATGCAGGATGTGTTTTCCGGAAGTTTTAGGCGTTACAGTTCAGAGTAGTTGTAACAGTTACTGGGCTGTATGAAACATCCGAGCAAGTTAAATCTAGAAAGGATATTTTGAATTTATTCTCTTCTGCCCATTATTTGTTTTTAATTGTTTTCCGTTACTGCCGATTGCTTTGGTTAGTAATATGCGATGGAAAGAGTTGCTTCATGAGCAATCAAGTCATTGAAGGATGAACATGTTTGTCTGTTTCACGCATTCTTACTACTAAAGATTCTCAACGTATTTACCTCGTCAGAGTTCAATAGAAAGTTGAAACCCTGAACTTGTTGATGCACAACCTCCTGGATTCGCACGCTGCTGATTCTTTTTAAGAGCCTAATGCTATGATTATATGGATTACAAATTCAACAACATGAAAATGGCTAAGTTTGGGATAGGCCGGTAGGGCCATGTTTCTTGAATTGGAGTTTTGGGCTAGATTTAAGGCCAAGTCCACCCGTCCGTGCGGTTTTTATTCATATCAAACTAACACAACCCAACCTCAAAATATGTTTCACCCGAATCTGTTGGATTTTAAGAGCACATACCCTCGGGCTTGACTTACGGGTTTTTAGATGCCCATTTTTATGATTATCATACTTCGGATTTTGCTTGAGTTCGGAATAGGTTAAGCGTCTTAAGTTGGATATCAATATCCTAATTAATAACTTTGCACTTGAAACATTTGGTTCAGTTTGAAATTTTTTTCTTTTTTTCCAAAAATAAACAATAAAAAAAGAAGTTTGAATAGAGTTTAGGAATCATCCATTCCCCATTTCCTGTTGGATTGCGGAATTTATATGATTTTCATGTTATCATGCTAAATTAATTACATTTTTAAGTCTATAAGTAGAAATATAACAATAAGCCAGAATTAAAGGCTTGGATATTAGCATTAACCAAGTAAATAAACACCCCAAGTATAACAAAATGCCGTAAACATATTTTCATACTCCTACAGCTACTCCTTTCATTTTTGGTCTTCTTATCTCTGTAGCTTCAGAAGATATAGCCTTTCTCTTGCTAAAATTATTGTTGTTATTATTACTATTACCATTTTCGTTACTGTTGTCGTCGCTGTTTTTGTTACTAGTGTTGTCATCATCGTCAACAATCAAGTCTTTGTGGATGTTGGTACAAGAATTCTGACGAAGGGATTTCAGAAGGTAAGCTTGAATTTTGTCTAGGTCTGACAATTGAAGAGGCTTTAACAGGAATTCTTCTGCTCCTCCTTCTAGGCACCTGTCATGTCGTTTAATCAATCTTACGTATCAAGAAATTTAAAAAAAAAAAAATTAAAAAACTTACATGCTAATTCTTGAAGGTTCATTCTCTGATGACATGATCACGACTGGTACATCTTTCCAAGAAGATCCCTGCAATTGTAAGCAAAATCCACACAAGTTGTTATGATATTAAAAAAATAAATGATAAAGAAGATTTTGTGTTTTTTACTTCTTGTTTGAAGCAATCATAAACTTGACTCCAAACCGAACGGGAAAAGGTAAACCATAAGACATCTTTGCTTGCAAAATTCTTTGAGAAAATCATTTATGGTCCTTTCAAACAGTTTTGGGGCCTTTTTTTTTTTTTTTGCTTAATCTACTTTAAGGTTTCTGTTTGTTTGCTATTCCTACATAGATCCAAAGCTACATATTTCTCTCAACTCAAATTGTTTTCACTTTCTTATGCATACATCTATTCACTTCGTCAAGGTAAACTAAAAATTTTGATATCGTTAGGAGTAATCCGTCAAAATTCAAAGTCCAAGTGAATAAGAAATTAGGTGAAGATATTATTTTATAGATAATAGTATGAGAAATTATCTCATTTATAGTCGAAGAAAATTTTAAATTTTAAATAAATAAAGTAATGCATACATAATAAAATATATTAAAAAAATAAAAGAACTAATTAAAAAAAAGATATATATTAATTTGTTAATCTCGAATTAATATAAAAAATAAACTCTAATAATATTAGTTTACGAAATCCAATAAAAATCTTTTAATTAAAAGTTTCTTCTTTAATAATCAAATAGATAGCAATAGTAATGATCAAGATCGAGTCAACTGTTTTCATGCATGTGAGCCAACATTTTTTTTTTTGTTTTTTGCTTCTTAAATTTGATATCCTGGTTAGTCAAGCAAGCATGCGGAATAAATTATAAATATAATCAAAGAAAATTAATTAAGACGGATTACGTTGACCTTGACCCGTTGGAGTAAATCGTAGCCGCTCATTCCGGGCATACAGAAGTCTGTCATGATTAAGTTGACTTTAAGTCCCTACAATAGATGCAAAAATAAAAGAAAAATGTTAGTAGTGTTATCCTTATATATAAACAACTTTAATTCTATATTCAAAGATGACACTAAAAAGATTAATTGCAAGAGACAAGGTAATAATAATAATAATAATAATAATAATAATAATAATAATAATAATAATATTTTTTTGTGAAAAAAAAGTATGCATTGTAAGCTATTAAAAGAACGTAAAATTTAAATCAATTAATTTATACAATTATTTTTAAAAAATAATATTTAATAAATTAATTTATACCGTCACTTTAAAATTTTTTTTTTAATATGTATAAAATTTAAATTTTAATATTTACAATTTCTTATTTAATCCTTGATTATGACTTTTTTTTAATATAAAAAAATATTGATTAAATTTTATTGTATCTTCTTAATAATTACTTGCAGATAGTACAGAATAGAATGATTAAGAAATTTGATATTAGGAGAACAATGGAAATTGGATTAACAAATAGATAATAGGTATATATGGATTTTAGCACTCAGATTTTGGAAAAAAATTTTGTGAAATGTGAAATTATCTCTATCTTTAGGGAATGTGAGGCCCATGTGAATCTGTAATTTTTGGGGGGTTGATTTTCAATCATGCTACAAAAACTACGCATCAAATATTGTACCTATTAAAGGGCAAACAAATGAATCATGATTAACTATTAAAATCTGCCTTTTCTCACATGGCCTAATTACTCTGCATTCATATTTCCTAATATATATGAAATTTTGAACCAATTATATGGCTGTAGAGCATTTTCTTTCTTTTCAATTATGGATTCATGTTACCATCCATTAGAAAACATGTAATATATATATATATATATATACATATATATATATGAATATATATTGGTTCTTCCAAATCTACCAGACACTGGATTTTGGATGTGTCCTTAGCAGCATATAACTCATCATTTATTATATCAAAATTGTCTTTCAATGTTGCTAAATTTGATTCTAGAGATGCCCTAAAAAATTAGTGAAAAAGGGTTAGCATCAAGGACAAGAATTGTAAATATTAAAACTTGAATCTCAAACTACCTTTACCTTAAAGGTGAAAACATGATCAATTAAGCCAACACTCAAGATCAAAAGCATGCATTTTGAATAGGGTGAATTACGGATATTGGTAAATAGAACTTAAAATCACTTATTATCAAGACAACTGAATTAACAGATTGACGATTATAGTTGGTACTAGACAAATATTCTACCAAATTCGAATCCCTTACTTTGGATTCAACACAAGTAAAAATTTTGCTTTGTCTACAATTAACTTTTATCTTCCTCCTCAAGGGAGAAAACTTTTTGTATGTTCTTGTAAAAACTGTGGCATGGATTTTCTTTCACGCAATATTATCTCAACAAGAAAGTGTAGAATTAATGTATCCCATAATAATAATAATAAAAAGAGATAATTAATGTTCACTTCAAGAAAATAAAACCCAAATTAACAGGCTAATGAGAATGATCAAAACCTTAATTTTGAGTTAAAAAAAATGATATACTTAGTTTAAACGTGAAAGTGATGCATGCAACAAGCAAACTACAAAGTGAGAGCCACTACCTCTTGTTGCGAAGACTGGGAACAAGAAAAGGAGGTAGAAGAAAAAGAAGATGGAGAGGAGGAAGAAGAAGAAGAAGCTGTTGACTGATGAGGGTCCAAGTTATTAAGCAGACCAAGATATTCCAAAGCTTTATCCCCGGAGTCGACACAGGTCACTGCAATTATATGTAAAACCGACAATCAAGAATCAATCAGATACAAAATCCCTTTTCAAAAAGTGGGAAATTAAGGGGAACAAAGGCAAAAGACAAGGCTAGAGTTGAGAATTCTGAAGGGTTGGACTGAAAAAGCGTTAGGATTTTACTATTACAATATCATGGTTAATGTCACCTTGGTATGAAGATACTTTGAGGAGTTTCTCCAATAACTTCCTGTCAATAACACTGTCATCAACTGCCAACACATGAAAGTGATGATGTTGTTCCTGCTGCTGTTGCTGCATTTCTTGTTGCGGCTTGGGTCTGTCTTGAATAATATTGTCTGAATTCATCAACTCCAACACTGTCAAAAGAAACTTATAACTAGAATACAAAACCAATATTATATTATTCCTCGATCGGTCGACCTAATGAAACTTCCGATGGAGAAAATAAACCAGTTTTTCTTGTTGATTTTTAGTAAGTTCTTAATTGCAGGCCTTTTTATACAGCCTAGCTATGAAGAGAAAAGAAAGAAGGAAGAAAATAAGGGAGAATTGAAACGCTTATGGTGGAAAAATGAAAGAAAGACTGTGTGTGAGAGAAAAGGGTTGTTTCCGTAGGTTTTTATGAAGTATAGGTGAGAAGGGCAACTGTATTTTGCAGCAAAGAGAAAGGCAAAGAAGAAAAGAAAAAGGAAAAAAAAAAGTTGTGATCTCCCATCTCTCACTAGATTCTCTGTAACGTGTGTTGGTACAACAACTGATCTCTTTCTCCTTCTTTCTGTCCTTTTCTCTTTTTTTCTTTTTCTTTTATTTGCTTTGGATTTTGTTTGATTGTCAAGGAAAATCCAGGGCAGATCTTTGTTGCCATTTGGTTATGATTTTTGCGGGTTTGAATTGGATGACTTTGAAAAGAAAAAGTGGTTAACTAATTAAACTACTACTATTGGTATTATCTAAGAATTAAGATACATAATTTAATTAAATTATTATCTGGTCCTTTTGTTAGGGTTTTTTTTTTTTTTAATATAATAACAAAATTTAATGTCTTATCGATGTTGCTTTGCGTGCTTAAAACTTGGTGCGATCAATTTGTTCCAACTAACGATTGTGGGATGTGACCCATGATTTCTTCCTTTCTTTTGTATTACTATATTCTCGAGGAATAACAGTAAAAGATTAAATTAATATTATGATTATCAATTACAAATTAATTTAATTACATTTTATAAATTAGTAGTAATTAAAAAAATTGTGAACAGCTATATTATTTGTTAATAAAATATTAAATTTATAATTTAAATTTGAAAATAGAATACATCTGAAATTTTGGTAATTAAATTAAATATAATATGGAAATTTAATTAGATTGAGAAGTGATATCCATAACGAATTAGAGAAAGAAGAGGAAAATGAGTGGAGAACCCAAATTATTATGGGAACAATATATGTAAGGATCCTAGATAAGTAAAAATTAATTAAACAAGATAAATTTTGATTTTTTATTTGTTTGAAAGTATATCTTTACAGTATCAATCTATGATGAATGTAATGAACATGATTTCCACTATTTTTCAATAGTATTAGAGAGAATCTTTTCCCACAAAAATACTATTAGGAAAAGATTTCATGATCCATTGAAAGAAGTAAGATATAATTTTTTTTTAATTAAAAAAAGCTGAAAGTGAAAAAGGATTGGAGTCGATATTTGAATTTTATATTGTTAGATGTTATTTTTTAAAAATAATTATATGATTTAATTGAATTAAATTTTGAATTTAAGATTAAAAGTTGTTTATGATATTTTTGAAATAAAAAAAATGTTTATGTTTAGGTATTCTTTCATTGTCAAAAGTCCTAAACTTAGTTTAAGCACCCATGGGGGACCAATAAATTATTGACCTAAATCGCCAATTTAAGCCAAGTTCTGGCAATAATTGTGAGGTCTTCTCTTTTCCAATGTAATTCAATAATCGAGTTCAAAAAAATGCAAGAAACCAAAGTTTAGCCTAATCCCCACCGGCATTCTCTTTATAGTTAATAATAACGACATTAACTTGCCAATAATCAAAAAAATAAAAAATAAAAAATTTGCCATCTTCCATTGCTTAGAAAAGTAAAGATAGACAACAAAGAAAATCCCATTTAAGATCTTACCGGTACATTTTAATTACAGGTAATACAATGTTTAATCTATCTTAATTATACATAATTTTAAGGAAAATTCTAGGTAAAGTTCCTATGATTTTTTATTAAAAACATCAAATAAAAGGGATGAATCAACTTATATCAGTGTAAAACTAAAATATTTTATACTTTTTTTAATTATTAATTTTAATGGATTCAAAGGATGATAGAGACAAGTGAAAAAAAGAAAAAAATGATTTAATCACATCTCTTGAATATATTAAAATCAATGATTAGAAAGAGATATAAAAAGTTATAAAAAATTTTTTGTGCAACTTCATCCCTCCATCAAATACAAACTAAATTTAAATTTAAATTAATAAATTGAAAAGTTTTCTAACATAGATTAAGTATACAAAAGTTTGAAAAAATATATATTTTGATATTTTTATAAAAATTATGACAGATTTTTCGTTTTCAATAATTATTGATTAAATTTTGAGTATAAATAGTATTTTTAATAGAAAAATTATCAAATATACTACATTAAAGTTTTTTAACTTGATAAATAATGTTAAAATGATAAAACATATTCGTTAGTTTATATTTTAAAAAATAAAAAATAATTTAAAAAAAAGTGACATATGTATCACCATTTTAATTTTATTTGTAAAATTAAAAAATTATACTATTAATATATCAAATAATTTTTTAATATTATTTTACATTTTAGTGATCTTTTCTCTAAATCTATCAATTTATAAGAACTATTTTCAAAATTAATTTTTCTTTGATCATTAAATAAAACTTGAGAATTTTATCTTAAGAATTTTAATTAAGTTTTTCCCTAACTAAAATCATTCAAAGCAAAACAATCCATAAAAAAGATTAACAAAAAAGTTCCTAGTCAATTTTGAAATCAAAATAAGAAGAGTAGCTAGGGATAGGAAAAGACCCTCTTATTTTTGCATAAACAACAACAAGGGAAACATAATAATTAGAAATTTGAGCACAGTAAATGGCAGAAAAAAAAAACAATAAAAAAAAAAAAAAAAATAGGGACCACACAATTCAAAACCCATGCAAAGGAAAAAAAGAATGTACATAGGCTAAAGAATAAAAGGGGGTCCCACAGAGCAAATACTTGCATTAGTATGAAATCTTTGGTGTGGGGCCTTTTTCAAAATGTGATCTTTCTAATAGACCCACAATTTGCCACCGCTCTAAAATCTCCCCATTTTTCGAATCTGTCCCCATCGAGGGTGTTCATGGTAAAAAAGCTTTTCTTTTTATTATTTTTGAAATAAAAAATTATTGGAAAATTTGTTTATACCTGAGTGTGGATCTCATTGATTGTCTGCCACGTGTTGCATGGACTTGTGGGGTAAAATGGTGTGGTAGTGCATGAACCATCTCATCAAAGCACCATCGTGATTCATGCACAATGATTTCTCTTTTTCTCTTGGAAAATTTGATTGCCATATTTACTATTTTGTTTGATTTTTTTTTTTTTGTACGTGTGTTTTTAGGTGATGGGAGAAAAAAACAGATTTCGATTTGGTTTGGGGTACATAATACACTGTACTAGCACAAGCAAGCAGCAGCACATGGAGGAAGTGCAATTTGGCAGCAACTTGAACATGCATGCCCATGCTATTGCAACACTCAGAAAAAAAAAAAATCTTCAGTCATTCCGATGAATACATGATGTATAACATGTTAACTTTAAACATATATAATATATATTGGATGATGAGGTAGGCAAGCCAAGGCTACTAGCTAGCTAGTTATCTCTAATTTCAATTAAGTTTCATCCTACTGATTCCAGGGTTAATACACTGCATAAAGAGAGGAGTTTTGTCATAAGTCTTAGTTTATACGAATAAGATTTTGTTTTTGTAAATTAAGTTTGATTTTTTGTAAAGAGTATTTTAAGAGTAAAATCTTAAAATGCATCGTGACGATGGCTTATATAAAAAAAAAAAAAATTACATCCAAGCAAAAGTTACGAACCCTTGACCATATTACCAAAAAATATTTAAAACCCAATCTTGCACTCTAGTTAAATTATGGTTAAAATAATAAAAGAGTCCTTAAACTTTATTATTTTATTTCGATAAATTTTTATATTTTTATTGCATTTAAATAAGTACTTTATTTTTAACTTGTGCTTAAATAAGTCTTGAATTTTTAATTTATATCCAAATAAATCTTTAATTTTAAACTTATATTTAAATAAACCTTTAAAATAATGCATAATGCATATAAGACATCTGACGATCACAAATGTTTGAAAAAAAACCTTTACTCATATAAAGAGTTGATTTTTATACTATTAAAGAGAACTAGAAAAAAAATTGCATAGTTTGAAATGAGGGTTTGTTTGGATATAAGTCAAATTATAAAAGGCTTATTTGAGTGCAATAAAGGTATAGAAATTTATCTAAATAAAATGATAAAATTCAAGAAGTTTTCTTTTTATCTTTTTTTTTTTTTTTTTTACATTTTAGCTTTAAATTATCATCTATTATCACTTCAATGATACCAATAAAATAACATTTGAGTATTTGACTAAATAATGAACATATATACTTTTCATTTAAGGAACGATTGAGTTCAAATATCCATTCCTTCAATTAAAATACACAGCTTTATTTTCCAAAAGCTTGACAAAAGTTATATTAAAATTCTTTAGCTGGTTCTACGATAAAATGATGATAATCAGTTTAGCTTCTTGTCCTAGCTATACTATATCACTTCTTTTTCATGATTTTAAGACTTCTTTTTTATTATTAAGACAAAGCAACGAAAAGAAAATGAGCATGCTCGTTTTAAGTAGAATTTTCTCGATTGAACAGAAAAAAGAAAGTTAGTACTTATGGCTCATCAGTTGGTTACAATCATAAACAAAGTGTGGTGCACCATCTTGACATTTTAATTAGTTTCGAAGAAAACGTGCAGACAAGCTCTTATACACAGTACTATATCAAGCAATTCAAGAAAAAAAAATCAGCTCAAAATCTTTGTATGATCCTTTTCTTTTATCCAAAAGCAAATCCCAATTAAATCATGTTTGTTGGGCATCTTTATTTTTCGATTTGTTACGTTTATTAGTTTTGCAGGTAGATGCTAATCAAAGCTATAGTATTTCTATTTTCATGTTACTTTAAATTTGACAACCAAAGAAGCAAACATATTGGGTCCCATTTCACTAAAAATTAAGACTGTTCTTAACTGATATATTACCTTAATTACTTATGCAAATCCACCAAGAAATCAGACCAAATTTCACTAAATCTAGGTTTTTTGGGGTCCCATGGACAGATGCTGTTGCTTTTACAAAGAGAGGGAAGAAATTTCTAATGGGTTGGTCCAAACAGATCTTTCCTTTTTTTTTTTTTAATTTATAAAGTTTGGTCCAAAACATTGTCATAGCTTACTTTATTGGTCAATAAAAGGACTTGATTGAGGATTCTCAGAGTACAATAAATATATCAAACTTTTTCATGGTCTAAATTATAATTTACTTATTAAAAAACTTTAAGATAATCTCAAATTACAACTTTTTGTTTGATAAACTTTCTCATTACTTTTCATGTAATAAATATCATGATGATTTATTTTTATAGTTCTTTAACATATCAGCAACAAACAAAATATCAGCAAGAAATTTTGAACTTAAGATAATTGTTTTTTAGAATTGATAAATATAAATATTTGGATAAATATAATTTTCTTTTATAAAAGTTTATATCAAAAATTAAACTTATATCATTAAAATTAAATTTTCAATACTTTATCAATAAACCACATAATTATTGACAATTAGTTACGATTATTTGTGATGAAAGTATATCACCTATAAATTTTTTATTATAATATTACAATTATCTAATCATAATAAATAATTATACAAGGTCCATCACTTATAAGTGTGGGTTTTAAAATTTTTTTTATAAACCCACACATTTTTAAAATGTGATTGGTTAATTATACTAGAATGATTATAGATAAAATGCTTACTTTTTTTACACATTTAGTTCAATTTTGTTATCTACTATTAATTAGGTTATTTAATTAAAAATAACTTTCATAATTCAAATATAAAAAAAAATTAAGCTTAAATTTCTTTGTTTATATAAAGGAAAAAACCTTTGACCTTCTAGTTTTACATTAATCTTTTAATTTGGAATTTGAATAATTAAATATCTATTTAATCAAGATTTCGTGGCAATTCTGTTACTTCAGTTTATAAAATCATTACCCCGATTTTCACTTTCAAATTATGATTCTTTTTAGCATTGTTTTTTATAAAGAAAATGGAAGTTTGAAAAAAATTAAAAAATAAAAATCTATAAATATTGAAAATCGAATCTCAGACTTAATAAAAGATTCATAAAATTTCAACTCTTAAAAATAATAACTGAACCAATTAAGTTAACTCTTTTTTAACGTATTATTCTAGTTGCACTTATCAGTGCTTCAATGCTCTTTTGAAGGAGATAATGTTTATTACTTTTCAAAGCAAGCAATATCTGGTTAAGATACTGCTCCAATCCTCCAACCACAGCTATGCTCTTCAATGGAGGCTTTTAAATTCAAATTCTCCCATTCTTGACTTCATTTTGTTTTTTTAAAAGGGTTTTCAAGAGTTTTTTACCAAAAGAAAACACAAGATTTCACGTCTTTGTTTAAAGCAAAATTGTGATAGCCTGCATCTTTTAGTGATAGATATCTAAAAGATTTAAAGTCTGTATCACCGAAAGTCAATTCAATGAGCTTTCAAGAGTTAATTTAAATATCTTTTTCCCTGTTCTGATCAATTGTTACGAGATCTTTTTTATCAGATTTTGTCTGCTGTTTGTTGTTTCTTTTTGAACCCCTCATTCATCTAGGAAAAAGAAATTAATTAAACAAAGAGATTGCAAAGAAAAATTATGATATTATTGCTGCTCCCTAGCCAGCTAACAACAGCCTTTTCAAAATCATGCATGCATATGGAATGTTGAGATGGGATATATACCATTAAATGGTTTTCTTATCGAGTACTCGAAACCCATATTTAATATTGTTATGTATAAGTCATATTTGATGAATAAAATTATAGATAAAATAAGATGATAATTATTTTATATTATATTTAATTTATATTTTAAAAAATAAAATTATAAAAATAATTAATTATTTTCTTGGCATAAGATGATTTAATTTTAAAATTATTTTTAATCTATAAAATTAAAATTTTATGTTTTATTATACTTTTAAAAATTATATTAATAATTTAAATTATATAAACTTTGAAAAAAATAATTTTAACTAATAAATAAATTATTATATCTTAATTATTACATATATCAAATCAAAGATGATATAATATTATTTAATCTAATACTAATCATAATATCATCTTATCATATTATCATAATCTTATATACCAAATACATTAATATAATGTAATATTAGGTTTCACCTAAAGCACTAATTAGAACAATTATCCAATACAATGCGGTATTAACTTGTAAAATTAGATGATACTCACAAATCACAATAAAGTATATTTTTAAAAATTAATAAATTTATATAATAAATAAAATGATATAAGATAATATTTTAATCTATTTTATAAAATTAAAAATTTTACAAATGATGCATAAATTGTTAATATTAAAAATATTATATTTAATGTAAAAATATTATTATAAATAATATCGTATAGAATATAGGCTGTTAAAATGCGTCAACAAAACCTAAATAATAAAAGAAAAAGGAAATAAAAAACAGAGAAGAGGCCATTGACAATGTTTTTCCAAGTCATTAATCAAAATATTATGCGCGAGAATTGCAAGAATTAACGTTACAAAAAGCTCATGGGAATGGTTTGGATGATGGGCCCCCTTGCTTGCATATAAAATCAGAATCCACTTAATGCTTTAATTAGTATTTAGTTACGGCATGATCATCGAAGATTTTATTGTTGATGACAAGCCACAAGTTTAGGACATGGTCCCGCTTTCAAATTAAAGACCCGTGGAGTCCCCCTAAATTAGTTTCACATCAGCCTTTGGGTAATTCCCCTTATTGGCCAATGTGCTGAAGGTTTTTTTTTTTTTTTTTTAATTTTTTTATAATTGATTTTATATATGATATAATGTTAATGTATGAATTTTATATATTATCAATAATTTATAAAATGTCACATCAATAATGATTAAATATAAAATTTTATAAACTCTTGAAATAAACATATAAAATTAAAATTTTTTAATAAAGTAATATTATTTAATTTACTGATTATATATAAAATTTATATATTAATAATACATCAAATATAAACTATTCATAATTTTATTTATAAAAAAAAGTTATTATTTTTTCTATAGATTTATTTTAAATTGAACCATATGACTCATGTAATTTCAATAGATGGGGAAACAAATGGGTCGGAGTGAGTAATGAACATGATATATTTTTTGTTCGATTAATTTTGATATGATTACTTTTATCATTTTAATTTGTTAAATTTATATTATGTTATTTCGGTATAAGTAAAAGAAATAACAATTTTTAGTTAAAAAAAAAAAGAAGAGAAAATATGTTTTTGTTTTTTTTTTTTGTTTTTATAACCATTTAAAAGGAACGAATTTTCATAAAAACAATAAATTTGACTAACAAAATTTATTATATCATTCATATGTTTTAAATAATCCTGATATTAGCAATTGGATATGCTTCTTTTTCCTCCCTTTTTAGAGTATATTATTTACAATTATTACATTATAATTAATTAATTATAATTTCAAATTTTGTAAGTAAATTTTTACATAATTTTTTTATTATAATTGAATAATTACACGATTGTAATAAAAAGAATAGTAAGTGAATTTTTTTATTTATTTTAGTAGTGTTTATTAAAATGAAACTTTGATGTTGGAACCATAATGAAGACTCATATTTTTTTTGCTAAGCTAAGTAATTTTATTAAAAGAGAGATAAATAAAATGAGGACTCATATTAATGGTTTCTTTAGATTATTGATGAAAAATAGAAATTAAAAAAAAAAAAAAAAAGGTAGGCTAGATTAGTGAGGAGAGGATTCATTCCCTTCAGTCATAGAATGCTAGCATGTTAGGGAAACTATAAAGGGATGTCCTGCAAACCCATTTTCCCTATTTTAAATTATAACATTATTTATATAAAAAAATAATAAATAAATGACAATGCTAATAAAGAACTTGGTTAAACATCTATTCGTCAAAATTGCATTTAAATACTTAGATGCAATTTTAATTTGAATAGCTGATTAATCAAGCTTTATGAGTATTTGGTTCGGTGATATTTTTATAAATATTTTTACTTGAAAGAGTCAAATTCAAATTCTTCTTCTTCAATAAAAATATTGTTATGGTTGAAAATTTTTCATGCCAAACGTATGAACTCAGGTGAGGATTATAAAATCAAATTATAATATTTTCTCAACACCAAGTTAATTCGAGAAAACAAAAGGATAGAAGAAAGAGAGGCTGAAGGGGCCATACAGATTATGTAAGCAAACAGGAATTCATCCATGATTTTCGGTTGAAATTGAATCTACTACAGGTTATCAAAGCCAAAATAACCGAGTGAGAAAAGGTCAGATAAGACATGGTGGAAGACCAATTAAAGAGCTAACATAAAGTTTGGGAATGAATTGAGATGATTTTTTTTTTTTTTCAAGTATCAAAGCATTAAATCCATCACCAACTTACTCCAAAAATTTGTCTCTACCTTGGCAAAGTTAAGCCTAGCAACTTCAAACTTCCAACATTGGCAAATATCCTTTAAGTCTTAGGTCGTATAGTGAAAAGAAATAATATATTTTTCACTCTTAAACTGCTTCTTTATATTTTATTATTACCATCTTGCATTTGAAGTTTTCAAAGTTTCTTTCAGTTTTAGATTTAAATCAATTGATTTATTTAATCATTTAAAAAAATTGACAAATTATTTAAATTATAATATTTATAACTTTTTTTCATATTACCTAACTACAATTCCGTATAAAAAATTTTATATCGATGGTCAAAAAGGAAAAGGGTTCTAACATATATGATCATATTTTTTTTTTACTGTTGGAGCATTGCAACATCTTATATTCTAATCTATTTTACTTCTTTGATAATCAATTAATTCTAACTAATATTTTTATAATGTCGAACAGTTTGATTATCCATAATAAACGGAAAAAGAAGTGTTGATAGGACCATATCATGAAAGATTTAGTGAATGGGATCATATCATAAATGTACAAAACGAACATATATGGAATAATTAATTTATGTCTCACGTGATAATGAAATTAACAAAATCCAAAAAAGTGAAGTGCAAAAATTAAAGTGGAAAAACAAAAGCAAAAGAAAAACACCCTTTACTTAAAAATTGGGAATTTCTTCCACTACAAGTTGCTTTCACTAAGCGATCCATGATCGTCATTGATTACCAAAAATTTCATGCGTGAAAATCCACAAGAGTTATTGAAGAAAATCTTTTTGCTTTGATAATGGACCCCCAAAAGGACAAAATCAAGTCACATGGAATTGAGATCCTCTCTTTCATTTCATGCTATGAGTTGGTAGAAGAGCCTTGACTACTTCATAAAATCACTAATAAAAGAAAATTGGATGGCAAAAAGTCCAATATTTTGGCTGAAGTTCATACTCCTTTTTATCTTCTTTCTCTTTTTTTTTTTTTTTTTTTGGGAGGGGGGGGGTGGGGGGTTATTTTCCATTGTCGAAACAGTTGTCCAGGATGAGAAACTGTTTTACTAAGATACACCAGACAGTTTATGATGGGACATGTGATCACATTTTGCCTTTTGTGTTTTAATGTGAAAAGATGAGGGAATGATTAGAAATTCATCATTAATAATTCCTGTAATAAAAGGAAGCATGAAGTGAAATTTTGAAAGGGGAAAGGACATTTGTTTACAGGAGATGCATTGGGCTTGAACTGATCTCAAGGTAAAGTTTTTGTAGAGTCCAAATTTAGAATGTAATTGGGCTTCGGAAATTACTCAAATCAGAGTCCTATCAGGATCCCAAAGGTAGCCCAAAAAGCTTCATATGGTTGACCGGTTGCCTGATGGACTACTAACTTTATTCTTCCATCCCTTTTGAAACCATTGAATCTACAAAACAAATCGATTTCTAAAACAATCCTACCTTTGCTTAAATTTCTAATGTTTCTCACAATCAAACTAACTGTGATTATTGCTATGATTTTAATAATTAAACTAACCTTTCCCCAAGCAAAGCGGGGTAGCATGTTTTTCATTGAAAGGGCCTATTGCCTCACATTATTGGCCCAAGAAATTAAAGATTGTGGATTTTCTAGCCAAAACAGCCCATGCCTTGTAAGAAAGCATGTGAGGGCCGAGAATGGAAGTTAGTGAAAAATTCAATATAGTGATTTGTTTGTTGCTGGGCTTTGTCTTTTTATTAGTTGTTAGAGAAAGACAAAGACAAATCACAATATAAACTCTCTCCTTCAATTTCTGTTCTTATTTCTTATCGGCTCTCTCTCTATTTCCATCCGATAACGTAAGAATTTTCATACTTAATTTTCTTAGCAACCAAACGAGGTTTGATTGCAACGTTATATTTTTAGTTATGAGGTTTTTGTATACGCATTTCATGGTTTTAATTTGGCAACTTCCATGTGCTGCTGATTACTATCGGAATAATTAGAATAAAAGTTATAAAAAAGGCTTTCAACTCTTTTAAGAATTCACAACCTTTTTACATGATTTGTGCTGTTATTTTTATTAGAATTTTATCTTTATGATTGTAGAGATCGTGAGAATTTAATGTTATGGCTTCCGCTATTATAAATGCTCCCTGTATGGTCCCTTCACTTAAAGGTTTTGATACTTAAAACTATGTTGATGTTAGACCAGTCTCTAGTTTAAGGTTCAATTCTGGTAAAAATACAATCTCTGGACGTGCTCAGCGCCATTTCGTGTTAAGGGCCAGTGAAAGGCATGATGGACATGTAAAAAAGATTGAAATGAGAATTGAAGAATGCGAGGCTGCTGTTGTAGCTGGGAATGTGCCTGAAGCTCCTTCAGTGCCCCCTAAGCCAGCTGCTCCAGTTGGGACTCCCGTGATTCAACCTCTTGTGATTTTTTAAAAATTAAATGATTATGCGATTATCTTCTTCCCTCTGTATAGTGCTTGGTTAATTATATTTATATGCGAATAGGGGTAATGTGATATGAACTCATAATTAATTTGATTGTGTTTGAGGAGTTTTGGAATGCCATCAGCAAATGTTTGGTCTATTGAATGGTGATTGTTTTAGTATGTATTTGGAACTTTCCTTTCTTCTTTTCTCATTTGTAGTTTGTTTGTATTAGTAACTTAGCAGACGTCCTCGTCGTAACCGCAAGTCCCCTGCATTGAGAGCTTCCTTACAGGAAACGAGTATATCTCCTGCAAACTTTGTATATCCACTTTTTATTCATGAAGGTTGGTATTCTATGGTTATTAGTCTGTTTTCGGTTTTGGTGAAAATGTGGAGCTATTAAGTTAAATTTTCAAAGAGGAGCAATTATATCAAAGATCGTGATAAGCACCCTCAAATCCTAACATGAATACTATATTGTTGCACATTTCTTTTCTGTGACTTTTGTGATACTTTTTTTTTCCTTCTTACCTTCAGTATATGCTTACATTTAATTTGATACAGTTCCCTAAACCTGCAGGCCAGGAGGACACACCCATTGCAGCTATGCCAGGATGTTATAGGCTTGGATGGAGACATGGACTTGTTAAAGAGGTTGTTAAAGCTCTTTCCAATTATGTGTCCTTTTTCACAAAATATTTTGCATTTGTTCCTCAATATTGGTGCTCAAGTACTATATTATCTTGTTTTAATGACGTGTATTTCGTGTAACTGTATGATAATAAATGTTCTATTGATTTTTGAAGTTGTAAAGATATACTAGCATTTTGCATACTTATTTATAAGTCAACTGTTTTGTTTTGAAGTATGCATTATCTGATGCAGGTAACGAATGCCCGGGATATTGGTGTTAATAGTATTGTGCTCTTCCCCAAAGTTCCAGATGCTCTGAAGGTTTTGATTCTCCCACTGGAATCCTTTTTTGTTTCTTATTTTGATGTGATTTAATTGGTTTTTTGTACATTAGTCTCCCACAGGGGATGAAGCCTATGATGACAATGGTTTAGTGCCTCGAACAATACAGCTGCTTAAGGACAAGTACCCTGACCTTGTAAGTCAATGTAGTTCATCCTCTGATTTGTATATCGTTTAGAGTGATGGAACAGCCAGATTAAGGTGCTTTATGTGTTGAAACATGATCACTTATTGGTTTGTTAGGTTATCTATACTGATGTTGCTCTAGATCCATATTCCTCAGATGGGCATGATGGTATCGTCAGAGAAGATGGTAAGATGGATATATTTCATATACTTTTGGTTTCCAGAAATGGAGTATCTTATTTAAAACATGTTATTCAAAGACAGATCCGAAAACCTAATTCATTAATAGAGGATTCAGTTGAAGATATAAGCATAGTACAGAAGAGATGTGTTCATCTTACTGAGCTGCTTTTTGGTTTGCTATGTTGCAATACAAGTTAACTTAGAATGATACTTGTTTTTACTAAAAATGCTGCGTAAGCATCTAGTTTTGGTTGTTGAAAAATTCCCTCCTTGGTCAAAATAAAACGTGTTCAGGTAAGGTTAGTAAGTTCTACATAGATATGTGCATAGACGTATTAAATGCTATTCTGTTTCTTTTACCTTGTAGGAGTCATAATGAATGATGAGACAGTGCATCAGTTGTGTAAGAAAGCTGTGTCCCAGGTAACTGTTAGAACTTTTACGCTTTGGCGGAAAGCTAATGTATTTATCAGAGTTCTACATGCAGCAATGGCATGTGATGACTTACTGCCCTTGTTGTACGATTGTTGTGGCCATTGATTTCTCATGCAAAATTTTTCAGTGATCTTGTTTGCCTTTGTGATTTTCTGCTCTCCCCCTCTGCCCATGAGTCTTAATACAACCATAACTTTAACTTTTTATCAATACTTTATGTTTGAGTAAATAATGTTTCAAATGCTTAAAGCAAGCAAAATTTTGCTATTACTGCTCTAAATGGCTAGTCAATGAAATACATGGGAGTTTGCTAATCATTTGCATGGATATTGGAGGTCTCTACTCTCTTGCACTTTATTTCCTATTCCTTTTCTGCTAGCTTTGACTTGGTTGGCTATGTGTTGATTCTTTTGGTTGTGTATTTTCAAAAGGCCCGAGCTGGAGCTGATGTTGTTAGTCCCAGTGATATGATGGGTGGACGTGTTGGAGCTATTCGTGCTGCCCTTGATGCTGAAGGCTTTCACCATGTTTCTATTATGTCCTATACTGCGAAGTAATTTGACTTTGTATCTTCCCCCTCGCATTCCTATAGATGTCTGTTTGTAGCTCTACCAGTTTCCAAAAGCAAGTTTCACTGAAGTATGGTAACAGACCCATGATTTTATTAAACCACTGCAGAGGTTTTACTATCTTTTTTCTTCCCCCACCACCAAACAAAAAAAATGCTGTGAGGGCAAATAGAGTGATGTCATTCGGTCAGGATGCTCAAAGACAATACTCCTTTTCATGCTGTTACCTGATTACATAAGACATTATGGGCTGTCTTATTCTGTGACCTTTGAACATTTCAAAAAAATGGAATATGTTGGCAGAAATTATTCTCAGTTATTTTTGGTCACCTGGAAGAAATATATTGTCATTGTTTCTTACATTTTTTTCTGGCATAACTGATATGCGAGTTCATTTTATGGTCCGTTCCGAGAAGCATTGGACTCAAATCCACGTTTTGGAGATAAAAAAACGTATGAATTCATTTACCTGTATGGTATTTGTGTCTTGTCATGGGAATTCTTCGTTGCTCACATTTGATTGTTAATCTCGGTTGTTAAACAACAGGTATCAGATGAACCCAGCAAACTACAGAGAGGCATTAGTTGAGGCTGAAGGAGCTGATATTCTTTTGGTGAGTATGGCTCTTTTTAGACCTTTGAGCTCTTCTGCCTAAAGGCAAAACTCCTTTCATGCGGAAAAGTCTTCTAATTGTATCACAGGTGAAACCTGGTCTTCCTTATTTGGATATCATAAGACTTCTCGGAGATCATTCTCCTTTGCCTATTGCTGCATACCAGGTATTCTCTTCAACTTTTCACGGGTGTGCTGCATTAACTAATATTCCTGTCATTGTTTTCATTCATGACTTAGAACCTTTTCTTTGATATGATTTCTCCATAATCATCAAAAGTCAAAAGTAAACATTGGGAAACATTCATATAGCCAATAGCGCTTTCAACAACTCCTGCACCAGGTCCTTGGCTTGCGGAATTTCTATAAATTTTTTCTTTTTTCCTTTACAAGATCAGAGGAATTGGTTTTTAACTACAGTGCCTGATTCATGCTCATAGGGAATGTGTGTAGTTTACACTTCATAGGATGCAGGATGAAGAAAGAGAAAATGGCATGAGAAAAGTAAAAAAGGGGAAAAACAGTAAAATGAACCAACCATTCTTGTACAATGTACTCAAGATTATGTCTTTATTAGCAATTAAATTTTCCACAATTTGCTTCGAATATGGTGTGTGGTTGTGGTGGATGTTCTTTAAGATGGTTCCCTTCTTCTAATTAAATATACACAGACACATATCTACATGTTTGCCTATATGCAGCATTGCAAGGAATGGGATTTGTGATTTGCATTTCATAACTTAGCTATGGGGAAAATGAATAGGAAAAGAAAAGAAAAGGTGGCCTGCTTCTAGTTATATATACAGTGACACATATCTACATGTTTGCCTATATGTTGTACTGCAAGGAATGGGACTTATTGCATTTCAAAACTTAGCTACGATGAAAATGAATAGGAAAAGAAATGAAAAGATGGCCTGCTTTTAGTCATACATACAGAGACACACATCTACATGTTTGCCTCTATGTTGCATTGCAAGGAATGAGACTTATGATTTGCATTTCAAAACTTAGCTATTGGGAAAATGAATAGGAAAAGAAAACAAAAGGTGGCCAGCTCTTATCTGCCTTGACATTTTTCTTGACATTCTTATTTTCCTTTCTAAATGGAAAATTTTTATAATGCATCAAAGTATAAATTTCTAGCAGACTTGGTCAAACACAAATTTGTTCTGGAAATGTACTTTCTTTTTCTGTTTTCCCCTAAAATGCTTACTTTCAGTTTCCTGTTCTCTATCAATTTTTTATTTTTATTAGTTTTCTGGCACTAATGTCACATGTGAATATATAAATTGAAATTTGAAAAATCGAACTCGAATCAACTCAATTTTGAAAAATTTTAAACATTTCAACCTCAAATTGAATATAACATAAATTCGTTTCTCATTTTACATTTTAATTTAATTGAAAAGATAACATATGTAATCCGTGTTATTATAACAATGAACTAACTTACTCCATTCAAATTAATTTAAAAAGCAAACTAACCTAGAAGTAGTTTAAAGCCCGAAATGATTATATTATAATTACAATATTGATATTACGAAATATTCTATAATTAAAATCTTCGCATTGACTATTGTAATCTATAGAAAATGTTTACTTGAGAGAATTTTTTTTAATAATTCTAATAATTAGATTTTATTTACACATTTTCAAGATTTAATGGATATAATTACAATGAAATAAAAGTTCATAATCTTATATTCATGTAATAAAAAATCAAAAAGTTTATTTTTAACTTTTTAAAAATTAAGGGTTTATTTAGGTAGCATCCCAACGAATAAATAAAAACGAAGAACAAAAAGAAATTAAATGTACTTGGTTTATGCACAAGGATTTATGTATACGAGCATAATGTGAAAAAAAAAAAAAAAAGATTGTTTAATGGCCCACTAATTAGTATCAACTTAATTTTGGTGAGGTGCAATTAGAGGTAGTTAGTACAAAATTATTACTTAAATTCTATAAAAAATAATGTTTGTCAGATAATGTTATTTAATTATCAAGAAACAATATTATCAGCACATGAATTTGAGATGTGGTGTTCAAACCGTTTACTAATGTTATACAATATGCTTCTTTATATTCTTAATTCTCCAAGATTAATAGTATATTTTTATTTGGATCTAAGTTTCTACGATTGATAGTGTAAAAAAAGTACCATGAAAAGAGCAATGTTCCTTTTTATTTTTTTGGTTATTGTTATTTGTTTCTTGTCTTTTAATTTTAATCACAGTAGTTGTGTTTTATTAGGAATCCTAAAATAATGAAAATTTAATTAATATTATTATGAGTCTCAAAAAATTAAAATTAATAAAAATTAAATTAAACATTTGAAATGATAAATTTATTATTTTTATAACAGTATTTATGTTGATCACTTTAACACATTTGAGTTAATATTTTTACATATAAAAGATATAATAAAAAATATTTTTATTTTTATATTATCTAGGTTTCTGGGGAATACTCGATGATCAAGGCTGGTGGCGTTCTCAAAATGATTGATGAAGAAAGGGTTATGATGGAATCCTTGATGTGCCTCCGTCGGGCTGGTGCTGACATCATCCTTACATATTTTGCTCTACAAGCTGCTAGATGTTTATGTGGTGAGAAGAGGTGAGCTTGGTTTGGTTTTTTTTATTGGGCTTTGGCTGATTGTCCATAAAAGCTTGAGGTATTAAATCTTCTATTTGAGAGTGCGAGACGTTAGAATGAGAGTGAGTTGTTATAGAATGTTTGATTTTCATAATTGTGAAACAATGTTCAACTGTTGTCATTCAAAATTGGGTGTATAGGGCCTCGTTATTGCAACTTAATGCTCTCGACAGAGAAATTGAATGCAGAGTGCTATTACTTGAGACAGTATATTGTAACAACAACTACAATCTAAGAGCAGAGGAGCTTCCCCTGCCCAATTCTTTACATTGAAAAAAGGGGAAAATCTTTACCCTTTCCACACCCTAACAGGGCAAAAATTACAAGAGCACATCACTCCAAATAATCTGTGCCCAGTTGAGTTACGATATCCCAGTTTAGGGGTGGATAAACCAGAGATAGCCTACTCTTTTTAACCATGCTCGACGAGGTATCTTTCTGCAATTGTGGCATGAACTGCTGCACCAATGGGAAGAACATCTTCATCGATCATAAAATATGGCGAGTGACCTGTGTGTATAGATCCCAAGGTCTCGTTCCTTACGCCAATGTAGAAGAAAGCTGCCGGAACCACCTCTGAATAAAAAGAGAAGTCTTCGGCACCCATCATTGGAGGGACCACCCTGAAACTTGGTGGTCCTAGCAAATCAGTAGCCACCTTCTTCACATGCTCATACATACGGTCATCATTCACGGTTGGAGGATAGATTGTTGATTCCTTTTCGAAGAAGTCGACTGTTGCCGAACATCTGAAAACACTGGCCTGCTCCACGATCACCTGTGTCCCTTGTCAAAGTATGTTAGAAGGGGAAAAGCAGGCTTGGATTAGGATTAGAATCTAAAGTGATAAGCATGACAGAGTACAGACCTCTTCAATTCTTTGCAGAAGGTTGTAAAAGCTGGCATTGGAGAAGGCCCTGAAGGTACCTCCAATTACCACCGTCTCAGGGATCATATCAAGATTATTACCGCCATTGAACGAGGTGACAGACACAACCTGCATTGTAAGATGAAACTCGAGACTTAGAAATACTGTAAAAAAAGATCAAGAGATATCAAAATGTTGAAAGATAAATATGGGTGGCGAAATTTACAAAACAAACACAAACCTGGGAGTCCAATGGATTTGATTCGCGAGAAACAATTCCCTGTAAGCTAATTACAGCAGCTGAAGCTGCCAAGATAGGGTCAACTGAGTGGTGTGGGTTCCCTGCAAGGCCTTTTCTTCCACTGATAACAGCTCTAAAGAAGCCACAACCGGCAAGCAGAGGACCAGGCCTTGAGCCAATAATAGCCGTGGGGTGTTCATGAGATACATGGACTGCAAAAATGGCCTCTACGTTCTCCAATGCGTCATCTCCAATCATCCGCTTAGCACCATTTCCTGCTTCCTCAGCTGGCTGAAAGAGCAGTATAACAGTTCCCTGTGACAACCAAAGGATTTAATCCGTCAGGGTAACATGCTAATTGCAAAATCACACATATGTTCTTGCTTTAAGGGTAATACACACTGGGCAGTCCTTAAAAATTTTTTGGTACAAAAAGCTGACAAAAATAGAGAGAATATTACATGTAGATTTGAATTTTTAATTTTTTAAATATTATTTTTAAAATAATTATATGAATTAATTTAAATAAATATTGACATCATCAGAACTGAATGCAATATAGCCTAGGGTGAGTTTCCGTAAAAAATTAGAAATAGGGTGTTGGAAAGAATTCTAGTAGATAGCAAGCACGACTCGTGTTAAAAAAAAAACGTAAAAATAAAGAGCAAGCATGCCTAAATAAACATGAAGGGTCACCCTAAAGACAAAATAAAATTAAAAACAAAAAAATTGCAGTCAGCAGCAGATATTTTTTATGGTGATTTCCAACGGCTTAAAATAAATAAATTATTCCTACTTTGTCTCATTCCTAAACCATCTCTAGATCAAACAAATTGTCCTTGGGAAATGCGTACGTACATATATTATTTAACCCTTTACTTTAATTCGTTTTTGTATACGAGTAATATTCATCTATATAATAGTTAAATTTTCAAATATATTATTAATTTCAGTTTTATAATGTGCAATTTTGTTCTGATCACATGTGCTTTGATAGAAGAATCAGAAAACAGTAAATATTTTTTTTTTATAAATAAGGAGTGAGGACAAGCTTCAACATTATTTAACAATCAAATTAGGTTTATTTCACTGTCAAGGGCCTACAAAATTTGAATTCCAACCAATTTTGTTCACTTTGGACTATATCATAATCAAGACCTTCTTTTTTAAGAAGTTAACCATGGTTGAAGGAATTTTTTTTGTATAAAGGAGGTCAATGTTTAAAAATTAAAAAAAAATTATAAATTATAAATTTTAAAATATAAATCAATCAAATATTATCTCTTAAAAATAATTTTATATATCAAATAAAATTCAAGAAAATTCTTTTTACTATGCAAGAAAATGTGTGGAGTAAATTATTCTTCTTCAACCGTACTTTTTTGTTTTAGATTCTTCCAATAAATAAAGCTACAGGTAGAAGGCAAAGTAAACTAGGCTTTTCATTTCTTTAAGCAAAAGATTCTTGTTAACCCACCCAAGGGTATCCAAACAAGACAAATTAATTAATGCAATTTCACAATATTCCTAGCTAGGGTCAAATGCTCATGCAATTATATTAAATGCCTAAGCACCATACCAAAGATTAGTTACACTAATTAAGCAACAAATGTTTTATAGCACTTCATCTTTTTGCCTTTTGGGGAACAATTTTGCCTTTTCTTAACCTCTAAAGGTTCACAAGTTAGAGATGGAAGAAAAATGCATTAGCCTAGTGGCCTAAGTGTTCCAAAAAGATGAACTAAAAGGGTCATTAATTTTCCCTAGAAAAATAAAAAAGAAAAATTGCACTGTGGATAACTGTGCTAGATCTAAACAATTAAAACATATAAAGAGGAAACAAAATTTAAAAATAACACAAATCCTTGCTTGTCCGCATATATACATCAAACTCAAACCAAGTAAATGACAACCCATGATGCGTTAATATAATATAATCTGATATGACTGATGAACGAAACAGATTAGAGGTCACATCTAAACTCAACAAGGAATCTGAAAGCCTATCCCATTAACTTTTGTAAATTAATGATGCCCATACAATGTGATAAATTGAAAGGTTTGTATCAAGGTTTAGATTTGTATTAAGTGAAATGAACTGACAAAATGGAAATCTTAAGCAGAAATATTTTGCAAAACATTTAGTATTAGATTAGCAGTTCCACAATTAAACATCTACAGAAACCAGCGATTCAAGGTTCTCAGTTGCTTATCATCCATGTCTTTGTCTTGGGTAAAAGAAAATGTGGGGGGCATTCTCAAAATTTAACACCCTTTAATAAAAGTAGATGAACAGGCTGAATAAGAATTGGATCCAAATCTAGCAATGGGGGACCTTGACATGTTATCAGAAAAGGGATAAATTTCTTTTCCGACTGGATGTGAAAAATCATATGCTTGATTTTTCAAATGATGGGCATAAAAATGTAGAAACAATTAGAAGTCATGACAGACGGAAGCGAAAAGAAGAAAAATGTGAATCAGCGAAATAGCAATGAGGAAGACATGGCTGACAGCTAAAGTAGAGGACAAATTAAGGTGTGTCAGAATTCATTCCGAGTACAGCAAAACAGAAGACTATCACAGCTATTTATAGCTCACTTGGCCCAGGAGGGGTAGCTAGGAAGCCAGTAATCCTTTCATTTTCTGTGAAGCAATGTTGTCCACTCAAAATAAATGCCCTCGTAAAAAGCGGCATTCCCATTTCCCACCAACAAACACTAAATTTCTTGGCTATGCCAACAAGATTTACAATGGAATGATGCATCAATTGCATAAGGGGGAATTTAAAATGAAACAAGGGTGCGTCCATGCCATGAAATGATTTTACTATTAAGAATTGAATTTGGACATAAAACAAGGTAGATGAGACTAGGGGTAATTTTAGAGAAGGTGTAGAGTTAAAAAAAACAAAAAAGCAAACCTTCAAAAGGTGTTCTCGATTCTTCAATATTTTGGCAGCACCAACGAGCATTGCCACATGCGCATCGTGCCCACAAGCATGCATTTTTCCTGGCACTTTGCTTTTATGCTCCCATTCTACAGCTTCCTAAAATAAATTACCCCACCATAAGTGAAAAAAAAAAAACAATAAACCATGCCATGATATTATATGCAAACTCATAAAGTAAAGTAACTTTCATTAAGATATGATAGAAATTTAATTTAATCTTCGTCCCAATAGTCGAAAATTCCATATGTATAGTGCCGAATTTATTCTAAAGTCTTTTATTTTTATGTAAGGACAACTTTGATCTCGAAAATTGAACATTCTATTATTTGTCTTGCTTAAATGAAAGTACACTTTTTTATAATATTCTGCATTATTATTTTATCCATGACATCAAATGCATTGACCTTACAACAATAATTTCATCTGTCTGATACAAAATTCTCCAAATCAACGACAAAAAAGAATATCTTAAATTTTCTTTTCTCAATACAAACCCTAATATTCTCATCTTGATTTCAAATCATTTCATGGTTCAGTTCCACTCCTTTAAATTACCCTGGAAAAGTAGTTGACAACAACTTTGTAACATAAAATCAAACCTCAACATTTCCGAACTTCCAAAATCCAAAAGATTGTCAACAAATGAAATCCAATGTTCATGAACCACCTACCCCTTTTCTTCTTACCTACAAAATTACCAACTACCTAGTACCTTAACATATGTACATATAAAGCATGTGCATATACTTTTTGAAGTATATGAAAAGTATATGCAGGCATATTTACATACGTGTGCATATATATAGACACGTATATAGCTATAAATATACGTATTTGTATACATATTTAATTAAAAAAAAGAAAAAAAAAAACTATACCTGAATAGGGAGAGCATCCATGTCAGCTCGTATGGCAACAAAGGGCGGGCCACCGGTTCCAATCCAAGCCCGAATACCCGTTTTCGCCAAAGGGTACCTATATTCAATCTCCATCCGATCCAACTCGGCTCGAACCAGCTTACTCGTTTCATACTCTTCAAAAGCTAGCTCGGGGTTCTCATGTATCTTACGCCTCAACCCTCTAATCCACTCTACGTTCTCCGGCTTCCGGGCCAGACCCAACACCGCCTCGGAGCAGCTCACGTCCCATACCTCGCAGCTGGAAGAACCACGTGACGCAGACGACGGTGTTTGGTTCTTACCAGGGTTTAAAGAAGCCTTTGGGTTGATGGAATTTATGGTGTCGAAAAAAGTGGAGTATTCATTATCAGACGAAGACGAAGAAGCAGTTATAGAGTTAACAAAAACAAGAAAATCATCAGCAAAAAAGGTTATAAAGATTAAGATTAAAAATAAAACATATGAATTTAGAGAATTCATGTTTGGAGAGAGAGAAAAAGAAAGGAATTGACAGAGAGAGAAATGGAGAGTAAGTTTTTTAAAGAGATGAGAGGAGAAGAAGGCAAGAAAAAAAGAGAGGAAAGAGAGAATTAGATCACGTGGTGATAAGGACAGGGAATTAGTCACGTGGGAGAATATGGATGTCAGGAAAGAAAAAAAAATAGTGATTCAAGAGTTTGGTTGATTAAGGCGTCGAAACACAGCAGTTCTTGGGCCCACCACATTGGGTAGCGGTTTTCCATGAGACAGATTGACACACTCCTTTGATGCTGATTTTTTTTTTCCTTTTCTTTTTTATCCTTTATATTAAAAAAAATATTACACCAATTTAATTTAATTTATTTTATATTAATATGGATGTTTAAAGAATGATTAACGTTTTGAAAAGTCTGTTTAAGGATTTTAGAGTGGGTAGTCTTTACAAAAAAATTTGGATAATTTCGTCAATTTGCAAAAGTTGGTCTTTCATTATTGTCTTGGTTTGTTTTTAGTTTCTGGTGTGACACGACTTAGCATTAGCTATTGAGAATTTATTTATTTTTTAATATCATCTTTATTTTTTTATAATACATTGATTTGATCATTTATGTATTTATATTTTATTAAATATATATAATATAAAAATTATTATATTATAATTTATGTCAATTAAATAAAATATATTTTTTTAATTTGTAAAATTTATTATTTATATATAATTTATATTAAAATTTTAAATTATATTATTTTTATATATTTTTTATATTTTTATGTCATATTTAAAATTATTGTTGGTAAAATAAAATAAAAATTTTACATTTTAAATTATTATGCATTTAGAAAATGAAAAAAAAAAGTGGCATCTATACTCTTTGATTGCCCCTTCGGCTAATCAATAATTTGGCCATCGTGATGACGTTGATAAGCATTTAAGCATGATGTATCAAATTCTTATTTAAAATTGCTTTAATTTTTTATAAGTTTATCTCCTTAATTATAGTTTGAGGAAAGATAATCAACTAAAACCTCATTTTTAAAGAAAAAAATTGTAATCTCACAAATTAAAAATCTAAGGAGGAAGGCATGTTAGGATATCAAACTTTGAACTTCAATTGTTAAAAAAAATAAAATTGTCATATATATAGAGAGAGATAATTCTAACAATATTTATCATAAACGAAAAGAAGTATTAGGATACCCAACTTTTTAAAGTTTATCATGAAATAAATGTGAGCTCAAATCCTTAACTAATAATGATAATTTTATATTTATTATAAAAAAAAAGAGTATTATTGAATTATATATGTCAATAAATTTATATATATTTTATCAGTATATAAATTTTATATATTGACAATAAATTAGATAATATCATTTCGTTAATGAGATGAATTAGATGATACGAAATTTATTGATAAATAAATTTTTTTTAAAAAATTAATTTTTTGTATATTTATTTTAAGAATTGATGAAATAATATCATATGATTTATTGATAATATGTAAAATCTATATAGTAAATTAGATAATATCATTTTGTCAATGAGATGAATTAGATGATACTAAATTTATTGATAAATAAATTTTTTTAAAAAATTTAATTTTTTTATATTTATTTTAAGAATTGATAAAATAATATCATATAATTTACTAATAATCTATAAAATCTATACGCCTATAGCAAATCAAATACAAATTGCCTTTGCAAATTGCTCAAATTGAGGTTCGAAGGGGTGAAAATGTAAATGAGAGTCCTTATAGGTTACATTATTTTTAAGACAAATCAAAAATTAAAATCTTTCATAACAAATTAATTAAATTATTGAGGACATTTAATCTACTTAGACTTCATTTGATAGTACAATGGGGTTTTCTGACCATACTGAAATTGTAATTGAGAGCTAAATCTGCCCTGATCCCAGAGGACACCTGATGATATGATTCCAACTGAAATTTGGGTGAAATGGGAAGGTCTCCCACGGCATTGCCTTGTCTTGCTGAATAGGGCCTTAATTTATAATTTTGCTTACTCATGGGACCATGCATGAATTAATTATTTTTATGCTTCATTTAAATGTACGATAAAAAGGGAGTTTTATCGCGTTAGACGTCATTTTATGACTGGATCCATAATTTTAGAAGATGAAAAATTAAATTGGGTATGAGATTGAGAAGTAGATTTGGAGTGCATGAGGCTGGTGGGATGAAAGAAATGTTTGTGTCATATTCATTTATATCTAATATGGGTGAGATTCATCAAATTCACATCATCCAAATGACTTTTTTTTTTAATGATAAATTTTATGCAAAAACGAAAGAGATGGATATGCAAACGTAATCCCATTAAAAGCATTCAAACAAAAAAAAAATCCCAATTAAAGGCTATTATTGCACCTGAAAATCAAAACGGATTTGATTGGCACAACACAAAAAATCACGAACAAAGCTTGACGTAAATGTACATAACATTTGAAATTTCACTTCTATCCTTCACATAATTAATTTTCTTAACTACAAAATACATATACAATCAAGTTTGGACAACATTTTCATAATGAGCCAAAAATATATATATATATATTATATTTCTTGAAAATATTACCTTAGTTACACAGTAAAAACAATTATTTTTCATTTCTTAACCAAAATCTCACTTTGTATATACTATTAAAGATGTCAATTTTATGCATATCTAATGAAAAATTTGATTTTTTATCTGGATAGGGATGAAGTTTGATATTACATTATAAAAATGAGATGAAAATGAATATAATTTTAAATTTTTATTGGATAAAAAGATGAGAATGAGTAATTTAGTACCAGTTTCATTCCCATATCCTACATATATGTATTTTTATATATTTAGGAAATGAATTTTTTATTAAATAATATAAATTATTATTTTAGATTAATTAAAATTAATATATTTTATAAATATATATTAATATATATTTATAAAATATTACCTACAAAATAAAAATAAAAAAGAATAGATTTAAAAAATTCATTGTGTATGAATACAAAGATACGTATAATATAAAAATATGAAAATGAGGATGACGAATATTTCACTTTCATCGTACCTTACCCATTGATATCCTTATATATATTTTTTGTGGTACAATAAAATCCCAATATATTTAATTTATTATTGATAATATTAGAAAAACCAATATAATTAATTACATGGTGATGAGTAGGCATAGAACAAAAGATTTTTCTAATTTCAAACAAAAAGGGGAAACTGTCATTAATATATAATATATTTTTTCTGTGGGAAAGACACCTTCTCAAGGCCTCCTCCATGCCTTTTAAAGAAAGGATTCTTTTTCTTTTAGCTAGATATAGCCCCAAAAAAAATGTCTCTAATGTAAAAAAAGTGTAAGGCCTTAAAAATGTCTCAAATAAAGGCTAGAGCAACTTCTAGGGAAATCATTTAATGTAAAATAAAAGACAAAAAGAAAAACCGTAAACTTTTGAATTTTCCTTTTGTTTGGAAATTGGATGATGCCGACGCATTTCAAACATTTGAAAATTAGGTATCCAAGCATGTGTTTAACGTTCCATAAAAAATAATTAAAATGTCATATTCGTGATAACATTATTAATGCACGAACTGTGTTTTTTGGCGCTTCATTACTAATGGCTTACGTACCCAAAGAAAAATCTTTATATTAAGATTTGTATAATTTCTTAAGGGTGGACTGGATTTAGTGCCTGCCGTCTAATAATTGTTGAATTTTTTTAGTTTATCAACAATTGGTTTCAATTGTTGTTTGGGACTTTGACAGAGTCACGAAAAGACGTTATTTAGCAGCCAATGGTCCAAATACGGCTGCTGCAGCACACGCAATCGAAATTAGGCCTACATTTCAAGACTCGTGTAAAAGTTAAAAAACCATTGTCCAAAAAATTCTTACAGTTAAAATATTGGGAACCAACCAAAGAGATTTTATTCCTTAAACCAAGCGAAATGAATAACAAAAATGGATTGTACTTTGATTTTTTAACCTTTTTTATATATAACTGAAGACATTGTACAAGGGTTTGTTGACGTTGAGACGGTGGACAAGGTTGACACTTCTCCAATCTCTCCATCGCGTCAACTTTTTCACATTTTCAAAAAGCCAGATATGCTAAGTTGTCTTCTTTCCAATTTTGATTTTGTTTTTATTTTAATTGTTTCCGCCCCCCACCCCCCACCCCCCCGCCTCCATCTCTTTTCACTCTTACAATTTTTTTCTCACTGATTCTAGCTACATACATATTTCATTGACATCTCAAATCTAAGTATATACTAAATTTGTAAGATCGTTCATTTCTATCTAATTAATTTTGCATTAGCCAATGAGACTTTGATTTAGTGACAAAAAAAGTTTTTAAAATTTTGAAATCTTAAATTCACGTTTTATTATATGTAGATTTTGTTGCTTAGTTAAATTATATTATATTAGTTAATTATATAATAATATAATTGGATTATGATATAATAATTAATTATTTAGTTAATTATATAAATATAATATTTGATTATGAATTTAATTTAAAAGAAGTAATTTTGGATTAAAATTAATGATTTTTAGTTAACAATAATCTCAAATACATGATTTTTTTTTGGAGTACAACACATCTTCTTTAATTTGAAAAATTACTATATATATACACCCCAAATTTTATTTAATTACCGAAGAAGAAAATAGTGATATTTTAACTAATATAAGTCGAGAAAACTTTTTCCATTCGTCAGGATTTTTGGGTTTTAGATATTTTCTTTTTAGATCAATTTAAATGAATTTATTCATATCAAATTTAATAAATTTATAATAAATTCGAATTCAAACAATAAAAAAAATTTTCTTTACTACTTGAATCAACCATTCATCCATGCTCAAAAATCCCTTTTTTCTCTCTTTATTTTCCCTTTGTGTTCCCCTTGGGCCTTACAAAATTGTAGAAACTTCTCTTTATATTTTATTAATATAATTGGGTTTCATATATTGTCAAGAGTCCTACCATTTTTTTGGATGAAAAACATTATTTTTTATAAATGATGAAAAAATTATAAAGCGATATGAGAATGCGACTTACCTCCAAATTTAACTATTTATTTACCTTGATCAGGATAACAAATTATTGATTGTAGTTTTCAAAAACTCTCCTTTCTGTCCTACTTTTTCGCCTCAAATTTAGCCCCTTGAAAGTTGAAAATTTTTAGTGACACTGTTCACTAAATGGTGACCACAAACGTACATGTTCCAATCCCTTTTTTTCCTTAAAATATATTAAAAGTTGACTCTCAAACAATCTGGCAAACCGACACAGTGATGGTGGTTGTACCTTTGGATTTGGTTATGAAAAGAAAAAACATGTATTTTCTTTAATATTCCTTTTCAAATCAAACCAAACCTTAAGTATACACATGAAATATTAAATTCCCTGAACCATTTTTTTTTTTTTGAATTACATGAAAAAAGAATCCAATATTTGATGTGTAACACTTGGTGTAGGAGATCCCTTTAATTTGGCCCATCTAGCTAGCTAGTCATTGTTTCTTAAGAAACTCGAAAGCATTAGCTCCTTAGATTTTCTTTTTCTTTTTCCTTCTTGTTTTTCTCATTAGCAAGTTAGAAAAAAAGCACAATTAATTCACATAATCAAATCGGAATATGTATTTTAATATATTAATCAACGGTCTTATAATCTATTAATAAATTATAATTATATATTATTAAATATTTAATTTAATATCAATTAAAAGTAAGTGAAATAATTAATTTGAATATAATATTATAAAAAATTTAATATTTATTAAATATAAAATAACATCATTTTAATAGAAAAGTGGAGATAAAAAAAATTATTACATGATAGATTTAAAAAAGATAATAAAAAAAATTTTAACTCTAATATCATGTTAAATATTTAATCTAAAACTAATTAGTAATAAGTGAAAAAAACTAACTTTAATATAACATTATAAAAAATTAAATATTTATTAAATATAAGATAATTTCACTTTAACATATATCTTATTATGTTAGCTTTGGGATCACATTAAAAACTTATATATTTATATTTGATAATGCAAATTTGTGTGGCAGATAAAGGAGGTGTCACATAGGTTCGTTGGGACATTATACTGCATTGCATTAATGTATTTCACATCATCATTAAAAAAATGTGATGTAATGGCTTCAAAGCTAGGGCTGCAAAACTCTTCCAATAGAAGGATGGATAGAAGAACAGCTGGCAGTTGGCACTGCCAATTAATGTTTAGTACGTTCATGTGGAACATTGCTATTTCTCATGAGAAAAAGACATGTTAAATAATAAATTAAAAAAAAAAATCTTACTACATCATTTTTTGTTATGGGTAATGTATGCAGCATGCTACGTATGAGAGTAAAGTTGAGTTTGGGTGGATTGGGTTGGTTTTATACTAAAATTGGAATTTATTCTTCTATAAAAAATATTCTAACAAAAGAAAATTGAAATTTTGTATGAAATTGTAAGTATAAAAAATTATGATTATAATTAAATATTATATTCATATAAAAAATTAGCGAATTAAATCAAACAAATGAATCAACTAACAATGATTTATAACAGAATTATTTAATATAAAATTAATTGGACAAACTCATATATAATGGAACTTAAATATAAAATTTTAAAACTTTAGAATTTTTCCTTTACCATTAAATTAAGACCTCATAAGCCTAAATTGGATTTATTAAAAAAAAGTTAAATTTTTATACAAGCAAAAGATGGGAAATTTGGTTCCCAACTTCGCATAAGGAGAAATAACTCTATTTTTTAATACGAATTAAGAGTGGATTAACAACCAATACAAGTCCGAAGCCTAACTAAAGTCTCTAGATCTTTCAAAGAGGATACATAAGGGAGCAATGAAAGACGTGCACTAGAAGATTTTGCAATGTAGGATTGGAAAGTTTGCTTTTTATCCAATTATCATCTACATATAAAAATTTAAATTTGCATAAAATCTTAAATTATACTGTATATACTATCTCTTAAGCACTTTCCTAATTAATTTTTTATTTCTTTCTATTTTGAATTAAGAAAAAAGAAATTCAAATCCTATTATTTTGAATAGAGAAATTATGCACCAACTATTATATCAAATGTTTTAATTTTAACTTGAATAATTAAATAAATTATTTTATTAAGTATTCATTTAATCCAGAAATATTTATTCTTGTAAAATGTTTTCACTAAAAAAAAAATTATAAGTGTTGGAAATCAAATCATAACTTTACATAAATCTATCTCTTAATAGAAATGGTTGAACTATTTGAATTACACCCAAAGTAATATTGTTATTATAAATTACTAGATTAGTGCCCCGCACTTCGTCGTGGGTGCATAATCAACGTTGAGAAGAATACCATATAATCCTATTTAAATATTGTTAATAATATAAATTTAGAAAAATGAGAATGAATAAGAAAAAAAATAAAGGTATTGAATTGCAATATTCTAAGTTCTTTAAGATTTAGATCAATGGATTAAAATGATATTAGATATTAATCTAATTTATTTATAAATTACAAAAAGTAATTAAAATTTATATCATTGTGGAAGTTTGTTTAGGGAAGACGAATGAGTATGTGACTTTATCTAGTTTGGATGGATGATTCGTTGCAACAGTAACCATAATTCGTACATTCTCTGTACAACAATATACAATCATTAAATTATATATAATATTATATTATAACATATATAAAAACTTGTTCATGTGAAATCTTAGGTGGATAGTTTCTTTTTTTGACATTTAAGAAAATTCTTAAATTTTTTTTATAATGACATGTAATATATTTTCTAATTTTAAGATATTTATTAAAAAATTATATATTTATTTTAAGATATTTATTAAAAAATTATATATTTAAAGATTATTTAATTATACAAAACTTTTAAATTTAAGTAGAAGACCACAATGAGAAATTTATAACCACTAGCTTAAACTATAAATTAAATTAAACATTAAACCAAGCCATTTCAAACCAATATGGCTTTTTTAAAATAGATGAGATCACCTAGACGTGAGCATGTGTGGTTGTATAAAAAAGAAAAGAATGTAATGAAAAGAAAAACAAACCACTTCTGTGTCTGCCTATGCTATTCACCTCTTTAAAGCTGATTCACTTTGGCTTTTACAATAGAAGGAAAATCATATGTCAACCAATTAGGAACCTACCAAACCACAAAGTTAATTAAATGTACAACAACAATTAGGGAAAGAAAGAAGTGGCAGAGAATGTTGAAAATTATATTAAACTAAACTCTTGTATAAAAGTTTAAGAATATAGCTTGAATGCTTTATACATTTAGTAGGAATTGTTGTTTCTGGTACCTTTATTCAAATGAATCTAAATTTAAAATAATCGTATGTATTTGATTTCTCTTATAGAGAATACATGAAGAGAGAAAATGTTTGATTCGTTATTTTTTGCTTTAGCTTGTTCCCAAATTTATTTGCTTTTTGAAAATCAGACTTCAAATATACTATGTATGCTATGACTAAGTAAACAATGACTTTGGTATTAATAATTCTACATTG
This sequence comes from Durio zibethinus, assembly GCF_047325235.1. Taxonomy (NCBI): domain Eukaryota; kingdom Viridiplantae; phylum Streptophyta; class Magnoliopsida; order Malvales; family Malvaceae; genus Durio; species Durio zibethinus. The sequence continues at coordinate 31,070,696 of NC_143162.1, forward strand.
GATCCGTCTTATTATCTGTGAAATGTCGTTGCCAACCATGTATAAAAGTCTTACAGAAAAAACTATAGCAAATAAGAAAATTTTTTTCAACAAACCTCAATAATAAATTCAGTATACATTGTCATAACATATAGATTTAAAAATCTATAGCTAGATTTATCAAATGAATAGAGTCGCCACTAATCTTTTTTACTAGTTGTGATTAGTCACCTAAAGAATCTATCATTTTAAGGAACATCTAAGCTTAAAGGTCCCTAAAAGAATAGGTTTGGATCTACTAACTAGAACAGAGTTCGAGAGTCGGTTACATATGGGGAAGGTTATAGCACCCCCACATGCCCATCTAAAGGATGGTACCATATTATTTCGAATTTATCCTAAGGTATTGAGTATAATGGTTTCAAATTTTAAGTTAAATATTGGAAATAATTTTTAAGATTCTCCATCAATCTGATAAAACTCTTTAAAAAATATTTCCTCATCTTAATAGTATTCAAGAATTTCATTTATTTCCTTGAAAAATGTTTAATTATTATTAGTCGAAAATATATCTAATTATTCTACCATTTGGGCCAAATTAGAAATATTTTTCTTTTTGAATTTCTAAAATTTTTCACCATTTGGGCCTATTTATAAATTCTTTTTATTTTTTCTTTGGAAAGAAAATAATATGACAATTACTTTTATTAGAAATTTTCATCTAAATTATTCCACAATTTGGGCCAAATTTAGAGAAGATTTCTCACTTAGAGATTTCTTAGAAATTTATCATTTGAAATTTCTAAGAATCTCATCTTTAAATAATTATCAAATATTTTCAATCCAAATTTTATTTAGAGAAAAAATATAATTACTTGTATTGAAATTTCATCTAAATCATTCAACAATTTGGACCAAATTTAGAAAAAATTTCTCACCTAGAGATTTCTTAAGAATTTACCATTTCAAATTTCTAAGAATCTCATCCTTGGGTAATTTGTATTTAATTTCAAAAATTTTTATATTTTTATGCTTTTTATGTTTTTTTAATTTTTTTTTGATTTGAAAATAAATATTAATTATTGTTATTGAAATTTTATCTAAATTATTCCCACCATTTGGGACAAATTTAGACAAAATTTCTTACTTAAAAATTTTATAAAAATTTATCATTTGAAATTTTTATAAATTTCATCATTGGATAATTAATATTTATTCCCAAATATTTATTTTTTATTATTTTAATTTAATAATAAAAGAACTAAAAAAAATGCTTAAATAAAATAAATAAAAAAATACCAAAAAAATCTGAAACAGCTCAAAACACAGCTCGAGGCAATCGACTCGGCTCGACTCGGTTAGAATGATTGGTTGGAACGAAGGTTAGCGAATTGGGTTGCGATCGGGTTGGTTTGAACCAAATAGAAACGCTCGGATCCTCTGGAATTTTTAACACCAAAATGATGTCGTTTTAGCAAGGTATAAAAGGCTCCAAACTCAGCCTTTCAGCAGATTACTTCTTTCCCTTCTCTCTTTTCTCTTCTTTATTCTTCTCATTCTCTCTAAACAGAGCCCAAATTCCGGTTGAAGTTCTGTTGAAATCTGGAAAACCCTTCGAAAACTTTAAAGTTGGCTGGAATACTCGCTGAAAAACTTAAATCTCGTTGAAAAATTTCGTTGGATTCTGAAAATTTTCCAAAAAATTTTCAGAAAAAAAAATGCCAAAAATTCTCCAAAAATTCCTAAAATTTTTAAATTGCTTCTAACCACTCCTAGAATATTTCTAGATTATGCCTTCTATTTTTTAGCTTTCTGATTCGTCTTTGTTTTTATGTCCTCTCTCCTGTGTTTCTGATTTGTGTTTATTTATAGGAATTCAATCTCAGAGTCTCTAACCAATCTAGATTCCCTTTCTGATTAGATTTTTACTCGTTGAATTTATCCAATACATGGTTTAATCCAACCATGATTCCCTACTACCCTTATTTACGGTAGAAATTCATTCTCATTTTAATTATTATCTCTTAATTAATCAAGACAAGAAAAGATAAAATAATAAAAAATAATAAAAAATAATGATAATAATAATAAAAATAAATAATAAACAAAAAAAATAATAATGCTAATAATAATAAATAAAATAAAATATGGGTTTATTTTGCCTATTTGGGCTAGGCCCAATTGATCCGGGCCTGAACCAAATTAAGTGTCTACAGTTGCCCCTCTTTGCATATTTTCTGTAAAACAAAAATTGTCCAAAGACATAGACACCCATTCAAGACTCGACTTGACACTTTTTATTATGTTTTTTTTTATTAAAAACTTGATCGAAGCTCCTCTAATCAGAGTCTCAACGACTTTTGAAAAGATAAACAAAGCTCATCTAAGCAGAGGCTCAATGACTTTGGACAAAAAAACAAAGCTCTTTTAAGCAAAAGCACCACAATTTTGAAAATAAATTGCTCCTTTAAACAGAAGCACCACAAATTTGAAAATAAATTGCTTCTTTAAACAGAGTCACCATAACTTTTGAAAATAAATTGTTCCTTTATATAGAGGCACCACAACTTTTGAAAAAATAAATTGCTCCTCTAAACAGAGGTAACCACGACTTTTGAAAAAAAATAAATTGCTTCTCTAAATAGAGGCAACCACAACTTTTGAAAAAAATAAATTGCTTCTCTAACTAGAGGCAACCACAACTTTGAAAAAAATAAATTGCTCCTCTAAACAAAGGCAACCACGACTTTTGGAAAAATAAATTGCTCTTCTAAACAGAGGCAAAAAAATAAATTACTCCTTTAAACAGAGGCAACCATGACTTTTGAAAAAATAAATTTCTCCTCTAAATAGAGGTAACCACGACTTTAAAAAAAATAAATTGCTCATCGACAATCATGTCCAAAGGAGTTATAGATTAGATCTGAAGAAATTTGTAATGAAAACTCAAAGATTCTCAATTTGAGTTCAAAATTCAAAGGTTTAGATTCACAAGAACCTTTAAGCTTCATAAGAATTCACTGAAATTTGACTCTTAAAATTTCAATTTTATAAGAATTCAAATTTGAAAGATTTTAAGATTCGCATTCATAAATTATGAGATCGCATCCACATTCAAAGAGTCTCATTTAAATTTTGAAGATTCACATCCAGAAGTTCAAAGCTTCTCATTTGAGTTCAAAGGTTCACATTTGATAAATTTAGGGTTCACATCCAAAAGTTTAAGCTTTTCATTCGAATTTTGGAGATTCACATCGAAAAGTTCAAAGCTTCTCATTTGAGTTCAAAGGTTCACATTTGTTAAAACTTAAAGTTTCACTTCTAAGTTCAAAGTTTCTCATTCAAAAATTTAAAGATTCGCATCCAAAAGTTGAGTTCAAAGCTTTTCATTTAAAATTTGAAGATTCCCATCCAAAAGTTCAAATATTCTCATTCTAGTTCGAAGATTCACATTCAACGAACTTTATGGTTTCACACCTTAAAGATTTTCATTTAAAATTCAAATATTTTCATTTGAGTTCGAAGATTCTCATTCTTATCAAACATTCACAATTAAAATTACGCATGCAATTATTGTCATGATTAAAGACGCAAGTGTTTTCTCCATGATGCACATGCAATAATCTAGATTCTCACAATGCCATATTCTTAATCATGATTCACATGTTTACTGTATAATACAAATGCATATCCAAACCAAAGTTTTAAATATCTTTCAAAAAAATAATGCTAATGTAATGCATGCAATGCGGATATCACAGTCATGAAATTCTAATCAAAATGTGGTAATATGGTCCTCAAGACTCCACCATCTCTTATCTTTCTTTTCTAACTTTAGCTTCTTAGCACTCTAGAATAAGTTTCATCAATTGATCCTTGTCATCTTGATCATCATTCATAGGCCTTTCAATACTAAGAATTTCAAGATAAGTTTTGTCCATTACCCCATATCATTTAATCATGACTCACAGGTTCTTCAGTACTAGCAATTTCAACATAAATTTCATCCATTGACCTATACTATTCTCACTATTTGACCACATCTCATAAGTTATGTCAGTCAATCCATCATTATCATTTTTTCATCATTTTTGCCTTATCATCTTGGATTTCTTTCAAAGGAATGCAAGAATCTTTTATGTACATTATCAATTATTCATCATCATTTCAAATCATGAAAAAGATAATACAAGCATACATTTTTTTGATTCATTCTGAAGAGCATTGGGTGAATTAGGAGAAAGGTAATCAGTGAAGACAAGTTTGGTACAAAAATAAATGGAGAAAAAAATAAGTTGGATGCATGTCATTGGGATGAGTGGTATATTCAGACAATTTTGAATATTAATCTAAGATTCTTTTTCAAAAACTCATTCCATTGACTGTCGAAATCATTTTGAGCTCATCAAACTTTATTTCAGCTTTTTAGATGCTTTGATCTTTTATATATTTGAACTGTTTATCCAATTTTCAGCTCAGAGATTTGTCTACCAAAATCGCCTGTTCGAGTTTTCAATTTAAGTCTTCCTTTTTCTCTTTTCATCTTTTTTCATTTGTTTTCTTTTTTCCTTTTTTTCATTCTTTCACCCATTATAGATATCTTTTTCACATCAATCTGAAGCATAATTCTATCATTCCATCACGAGTATGCTTTAGTCAATATATGATCATTCAATTTGAGCACTCATATTTAATTCAAATGAACTTTTAAAAATTGTAATGTAAGCCATGGTGATGGGTCATGAAAAAAATGAATAAAATAGGCTCAAAACATGTGTTTAAAGGGTTTAAAACCAAAAGATCATTTTGTAACTTGGCATTTTGCCCCATTCCACATTATTTCACTACTTTTCTTTTTTCATCTCATTCTTCACGAAAGGACTCTCATTACTTCACCCCAAATCAGGTGTGACATTTTTTTTTGCTCTTTTTTTTTTCTTTTTTTTTAGACTTTTTAGACTATTTTCTTTCAAAAATTACCTCCCAGTGTGGAAGGTGATCCTTGGTTGGGGTTCTTTTTAGAAAAAAAATCATAACAGGCTCAAAAGGGTAGCAATGAATGGTTTTCAAATGGTAAAAAAAAATGACCATTTTTCATCTCAAATGTGAATACTTTTCTTGAACATCATCTATTAAGCAAAAACAAGCTCATGAATTTGTATAAAAGACTGCACATCTTCAAGATATATTAATTTCACATCTGTTAGTAGCTGACTTTCGTCGCTCAAATAGTCTCTTCAGATCAATGTGAATGAGTTTTCAAAATTAAATCCTAGAATTATTGTTATCATTGTCTAAATATTCATCATTTTAAATTTGAGAATATGACTAAAAAGGTAACGGAGCATGGAACAATGGTTGAGTGAAAGAGAAAATGTAATGAAATACATTAACTTACCTTTATTAAAATGATAATAAATGAAATCCTATTGCATAAAAAAAATTTCAACATTACTCTAAAAAATAAAAAATCTTAACCTTATCTTCATTCTCTAAAATTATACCCTTGTACAATCAAGTGAAGGATCTTTATTGACATCTTGGCCCTTGATTCATTGTAGCTCTTCAAGCTTTTTTGAATTAACGTGTTCTTGATTCTCATTCAGAGCATTAACATTGTAATTAGGCAATGGATTGCCACTAACATTAGGTGTTGTTGCTCTTTCTTGATCAAAACTTATCATTCCATCATTGATTAACCGTTGCACCTTATGCTTTAGAGCAGTATAATTTTTAGTGAAATGACCAATAATTTTATAGTGGTAGTCACAGTGAGCTGTAGGATCATACCATTTAGGATAGGGTGACTTGAGCGGCTCCACATGGTTAGAGGTAATTAAGTGGCTATTATAGAGCTCTCGATATAACTCCGTATAAGTAATGAGGATTTGATCGAAAATGAATTTTTCTCAGGTAATTCATTGCTCTCGTAAACCACTTGTTGGGTTAGCAAGATGAGCCTGAGGCCTTGTAGGATTAAGGCTGTATGTGAGAGCTTGGGGGCTAAAAATAGGTTGGTATGTGGATGAGTAAGATGGTTAGGGTATGGGCTGGTATGGGTAGGATGAAGTATTGTTCATAGTAAGATAATATGAGGAATAACCCTGTGGATAGGGTTGGTATCCCCTGAATTATCTATCAAAACCTATAGCTTAAGCTTCAGTCTCTTTTTTCTCGGGTGCCTTCTTGATTTCTTCTCTTTTCAACTTGCCATTTTTAATGGTATTCTCAATGATTTCGCCTGAGATTATCATGTCGATAAAATTCTTTGTTGTATTCCTTATCATCTTTTCATAATAAAGAGATTTTAGAGTGCTGATAAATAACATTGTAGTTTTTTTTTTCAGTTAAAGGAAATTGCACCTGAGAAGCTACATCTCTCTATCTCTAAGCATATTTTTTGAATGATATGTTTATCTTTTTCTCCATATTCTATAAAGACAAATGATTAGGAGCCAAATCCATGATATATCGATATTGACTGATAAAGTCGTAGGTCATGTACTCTAGAAATGGATGCGAGATCTATTTAAATGGACATGCCATCTGGTAGCAGAACCCGTAAAGTTATCTTGAAAGGCATGCATTATTAGTTTTTCATTGTGAGCATGGGCTGCCATCTTCTAATAGTACATAGTAATATGAGTCTTTGGGTACTTTGTATCATCATATTTTTCAAATTTTGATACTTTAAACTTATAAAAAATGATCACATCAGAGACTAAGTAAAGCATAACAGTATCAACAAAATCATAGAAACCAATATCTTTCACAACCCATAGCCTTTGTTCTAGCGTATTGATTTTTTAGTCTTTCTGAGCTTTAACTTTTACCTTTTCATTCTCTTTTTCTTTCAGTTCATCCAGATTAGGAACTTGATTTGGTTCTATTACCTTTTCAGTAAAGATAGGATTCACATAATTTTGATAATACCCTGGATTAGAGGCTGATAGCATTCTAAAATATGTAGGATATGTGAATTGTTGTGACGAAACCTTTTGTGTAGACTGGGCTTAAGGTGAACCAAAACCAGATGGATATAGGGGATCAGTCACTTTTTATGATGTGGGGCCCTGTTGGCTTATATTCTCTTATACCTCTTTCTCCTTATTTAACTTGTTTAGAGCATCTAAAATCTTACTTAACTTATTTTCAAGCTTTTTCTGTGCCTTCTCCAATTTTTTAAATCGATGAGAGTTTTTTTACTCCATCTGTCTAGCTTTAACTTTTATGTTGTATCGATGAGTGAGGTTTTTACTAGACGGAGCTATCCTTGAACCCTGAGTATCACAATTATATGATTATTAGAAACAATGTATTCTATATATGATATGCAAATATATGCATGAAATATACTAATATTTGCCACATCATCAATATTGATAAAAGAAATCTCCATTTGAAACTTTATTAAATAAAATTTCAAAATTACATCCTAATAAAGTCAAAGTAATATTCTAAAGTCCTAAACATCATTCCTTATTTCTAACACCTCCTTATAAACTTCCTAGCTTATTGGTAATGATTTTATGCCTCATTTAGAAAATCAAGTAAATGTCATCCATGTACTCTCACTGGTTGCACCACAGCCTTCAAACCTTTCACTTTTTCTTCCATTTTTGATGCTTTGTCTGTAACCATGCATATATGATCGAACAAATGACTTAGATGCCTTTGTTTTTCTACGCACATGTCTTTCTATAGCTCACTCTGTTGAGTTTGTCTCCTACATTCATAAAACAAGGCTTTTACTTGTGCTGTGCATCGATCCATTATCTCTTGTAGCATCTGGCTATGTATGTGTGCCCTAGCAGTGACCTCTTGTTGTTCCTTCACCCTCGCATTTAATAATTTATTTTTTTTTAAAAATCGGGCAAGCTCAAGTGTGATTGATGAATGTGTCATATCTAGATCATTAAATAAGGCTCTCCACTGATCTTTTTGCTCTATGAGACTTTGGATTTTTAGTTTTTGAAACTTCAAACACTCTTTCATTTCCAACTTCAATCGTTTATTTTCTTGTTCCAATTGATCTTTCTCGAATTGAAGTTTTCTCTTAGCTATTTCCACTTTAAGCAAAAGATCTTGAAAAATGGGTTTTGAGGAATGCCCTAATTGTTCACTAGAAAGCACAATGTCTTTTCCCCTTATCGTATGCCACACACTATATTCTGGGGTGACGTCATAAGTGAACCTCCCTTAGTTAACCCTGATGGTTTGCTTTCATGCTTTTTTGATCTTTTCAACCATTCCATATGCCTCTTTATCAGTGAATGAGAATACCTACTGGTTAAGTCTATAGGTTTCTGAAATGAATTGCTCATACCTAGATTATCTTCTCACCAAAGTTAAAGCATAAATAACAGCACCTCATAGGCCTAATAAGAACACCCACGACTAATCTCCATAACTATATAACACTGTATCATGATAGATACAATATGCTCTTCAAACTATCATTTGACTATCAAGAGCTCAAAAATAAGAAACCCATTCTTCTTTTGACTTTGCTTGAGGCCATGTGATGTAACATAACTCCTTGATGGGGATACTGGATTGAAGGTATGGTTTATGAAACTGACTTTCTTTACATTTCAAGTGACTCTTCATCCATACATAAAGCAACTGTAGGCACCCATTAAATTACCTTTTACCATTTATATAGTAAAAGTTTAGAGAACAAATGGTTTCTACCAAAATGGTTGGTACTGCATTAACTTGGTATGCTAACTGATCCATAAAATCTATCACTGTAACATCAATATACCCAATGACTTTAGGGAATATCACCAGTCCATATAAAGCTACAGCCATAGCCACTAATCCTTGATCATCATCTTTATGCCCCTGGATGAAGTCTTGTAGAAAACTCCACGAAATAGCCTTACTTTCACCTTTTATCTTGACACATGTATCGATTTGAAGCAAGCTAAGTCTAAATAGTTGCACTAGCTTTTTACGATAGCCCACCTTATTGAACTAGTAAATCTTGTTTGGGTTTGATCGATCGAAACGAAGTAGGACCATACACTCTTCAATTGTAGGCATTATGTCTGCTTCATTGAAAATGAAACATCTATAAGAAGGATCCAAAAATTGAATAATGGCCCTAATCAAATTATTGTCCACTTTCACATGAAACAGTGAGGCTATGTCTCCATATCTATTCTCAAATGCCTCTTGTCTTATTTTACTCATGCATCCTCAAACACTGCTTAGGTTAGATAGATCATTTTATTGTAGCTCAAGATGAACTCTTTCAGGTAATGATGAAATAAAATCCTTAGGCAAGCAATCTCCTTGCTTTCTTTGACCTTCCTCTGACTTGATTTTTAATTAATGAGTAGACTCATAATGGACTGACGTAGACTTTGATTGCATTTGGCTTTCCATAGATATAAATGGGAGGTCTGATTTTTCGATAACTGATATGTGATAAATATTTCCTATATGCAAATGATGCTATTAGACATGATCATGAAAATGATGGATAGAGTGATATGATATGATAATGCTAAAACATGGAGTGAGATGATATGAAAATGATGCATATAATGAAATGACATGGAGATGGTGTAGATGTACAAAATCAAGCAAAATGGTTAGATAATATATTGTTCCTTCTTGTGTTATAATTTTGGGTTATATCTATTGATGGATAGGAAGGGCTCTATCTTAGGTTAGTTTCTTAAGGGTGAACTATATGCAGAGTTTAGAAGATTTTGACCACTAAATGTTCTCAAATTATTCTTTACGTCATTGTCCATCACAAACTAGTAAGGTATTCCAATCCTCACCTATCACAAGCTACCAATAGAAAGGATTCTGTTTGAGTAAGAGTATTTCGCTAGCTATTATGAGATTATCATCTCACAAGAGTGTAGGTACTTTACTCCCTCCTAAGAGGGATGAAGCTTGGGCATAGAGCTCATGTAATGCAAATGCATGTGATAGTGTGTGTGAATGAGCATATGGTTATCGACCCCATAAATCAAATAATAAACAAAAAAGAAAAAACATTAGTAAACAAATAATTTAAAACCATTAGTTCAAAGGATAGGATAAATTCAAAAATTATGGCTTGACTCTCTAGCATACCCAGCAAAGTCGTCAAACTGTCATAACATATAGATTTGAAAATCTATAACTAGATTTATCAAATGAATAGAATCGCCACCAATCTTTTTTACTAGATGTCATTGGTCACCAAAAAATCTATCATTTTAAGGAACACCTAAGCTTAAGGGTCCCTAAAAGAATAAGTTCATGTCTACTAACTATAACAAGGTTCGGGAGTCGGTTACATATAGAGAAGGTTATAGCACCCCCACATGCCCATCCAAAGAATTGTACCATATTATTTCAAATTTATCCTAAGGTATTGAGTTTAATGGTTTCAAATTTTAAGTTAAATATTGAAAATAATTTTTAAGATTCTCCATCAATCTGATAGAACTCTTTAAAAAATATTTTCTCACCTCAAGAGTATTCAAGAATTTCATTTATTTCTTGAAGAGACTCCGTCATCAGAAAAAAGGGTTTAATTATTATTAGTAAAAAATATATCTAATTATTCCTTTATTTGAGCCAAATTAGAAATTTTTTTTTGAATTTTTAAAATTTTCCACCATTTGGGCCTATTTAGAAATTTTTTGTTTCTTTGGAAAGAAAATAATATGACAATTACTTTTATTGAAAATTTTCATCTAAATTATTCCACAATCTGGGCCAAATTTAGAGAAGATTTCTCACCTAGAGATTCTTAGAAATTTACCATTTGAAATTTTTAAAAATCCCATCCTTAGATAATTATCAAATATTTTCAATCCAAATTTTATTTAGAGAAACAAATACAATTACTTGTATTGAAATTTCATCTAAATCATTCCACCATTTGGGTCAAATTTAGAGAAAATTTCTCACCTAGAGATTTCTTAGGAATTTACCATTTGAAATTTTTAAAAATCTCATTCTTGGGTAATTTGTATTTAATTCCAAAAATTTTTATATTTTTATGCTTTTTATGTTTTTTAATTTTTTTTGGTTTGAAAATAAATATTAATTATTATTATTGAAATTTTATCTAAATTATTCCACCATTTGGGACAAATTTATACAATTTCTCACCTATGAATTTTATAGAAATTTACCATTTAAAATTTTTATAAATTTCATCATTGGATAATTAATATTTATTCTCAAATATTTATTTTTTATTATTTTAATTTAATACTAAAAAAACTCAAAAAAAATAAATAAAATGCTTAAATAAAATAAATAAAAAAATACCATAAAAATCTGAAACAGCTCGGCTCAAGATAAAAATCACGGCTCAAAATACGACTCGGGGCAATCGACTCAGCTCGGATGGTTGGTTGGAATGCAGGTCAGCGAATCGGGTTACGATCGGGTCGAGTTGAACCAAACAGAAATGCACGAATCCTCTGGGATTTTTAATGCCAAAATGACGTCATTTTAGCAGGGTATAAACGGCTCCGAACTCGACCTTTCAGTAGATTACTTCATTTCCCTATCTCTTTCCTCTTCCTTTTTCTCCCTATTCTCTCTAAACAGAACCAGATTTTGGTTGAAGTTTTGCCAGAATTTGAAAAACCCACAAAAAACTTCAAAGTTGGTCAGAATACTCGTCGAAAAACTTAAATCTCATCGAAAAATTTCATCGGATTCTAAAAACTTTCTAGAAATTTTCCAAAAAAAAAAAACGCCAAAAATTCTCCAAAAATTCTTAAAATTTCTAAATTGCTTTTAACCACTCCTAGAATATTTCTTGACTTTGCCTTCTGTTTTTTAGCTTTCTGATTCGTCTCTATTTTGTGTCATTTCTCTTGTGTTTTTTATCTATGTGTATTTATAGGGATTCAATCTCAGAGTCCCTAACCAATCCAGATTCCCTTTCTGAGTAGATTTTTACTTGTCGAATTTATCCAATACATGGTTTAATCAAACCATGATTCCCTGCTGCCCTTATTTACGATAGAAATCCATTCTCATTTTAATTATTATCTCCTAACTAATCAAGAAAAGAAAAGATAAAATAAAATAATAATAATAGTAATAAAATAAATAATAAACAAAAAAATAATGCTAATAATAATAATAAATAAAATAAAATAAAATAATGTGGATCTATCTTGCCCATTTGAGCCAGGCCCAATTAATATGGGCTTGAACCAAATTAGGTTTCTACAGACATTACTCCAATTTCTTTTCACAATTCCCTGATAGTTGCAGATCTTCGCTCCTTCCATCTTCAATACTCGCCTGAGTTTGTAAAATCCTCAAATTATAATCAATTAAGCTAGCCTAAACATATGTGCACTATTTAAAAGATGAGCATAGGTGAAAGCAAAAATAAAAAAGGCTTTTAAATGTCCTAACAAAGGAAAAAGATTGTACTAAGATATGTATGAAGTCTTTTATTATGCTATCATTAAAGACTTGAAAGACACTCAAATATGAAAAAAAAAAAAAAAGAACACAGCTTACTAGCAAATCATTTCTTTTAATTAATCATATGCACACTTACAAAAAACTGTAAATACACTTAGGTAAAACATTTACAAGCATACAATTATGAAATAAAACATGAACCAAAGGGCTTCGATTGTGAGCAACAAAGTTATAAGTAGCAATACATTGACAGTTTTTAGCCATTAAGGTCTAGGAAGTCTAATTCTATGGATATGAATTGTGTAATTACTCAAAACAGCCAACAAAAAATAAGAAAAAAAAAAAGAAAAGTGATCCGTTTTTAACATATTTAATAGCCAGCAAGCAATGAGACATACAAAGAATAGATAATCCAACAAGAGTAGTACCAAAGACATCTGCCAGGCTTCTGAAACATTTAATTCGGAAGCTACAAAAACTTGCAAGCAGAAAAATGAAGTATTTTCAGCCTTTTTTACTCATAATTTGAATAACAAACCTCAAACAACCATTCGAAAATACAAATTTTCACCAAAAAATACAAAATTTTACTTGACTTAATTCAAACTTTATATTTTGTTTAGAAAAAACATATAAGTATGGTTTCATCTATTTTGGATGGATGATTTGTTGCAGTAAGAGCCATAAGTTGTGCATTCTTTTCATAACAATATACAATCATTAAATTATATATTATAATTTAAAAATAATATCTAGAACATTCGTCAGACAGCCTTTCATCATAAAACCCAAAAGACAGTACTTTGTTAAGGAATGATAATAGTATATAACAGTTTTTAAGTACAAAAATACTTAAGATTAGTGGTAAACGCATCACATAAAACCATGAACTTAGCCTTTATGTTCATCATTACTTCATGATCATATATATGCATATATGTATACTCACATATAGTCAAAATAGATAATGTTTAAAATTGTTCCAATTGTGTTTACTTATCCTTTTAATTCTGCATTGCATATATACAACAATTTCATAAAACCAACAAACGAATAGAAGATTAAAAAGGAAAAAAAGGTAAGTTTATGAGAAGTCAAAATTCTTATGATTAAAGCAATTCAGGAACTATATACTCCAAATACCCAACTCGAATAGTCAAAATTAAGATATTTCTTTCTTTTTTCAACTCATTTTAATAAGTAATTTCAAAAGATTTAATTCATTCATGAGTAGTTGAAACCAACAAATTACAAATTTGTTAAAATGAAAGCAAAAAGGATCCAAAATATAAGAAAATCAAATCATAATCATAAACAAAAAAAGTAACTGAACACTTTCCTTCATATCAATATCTTTTCATATAAAGATTGCATGATTATCTAAGTATCAATTAATCCTAATATTTTTTGTTAAAATCTAATCAGACTTCAAATATACCATGCATACTATGGCTAAGTAAACAATGACTTTGTTATTAATAAATATATATTGGATCCATCCCATTTACATTTAATACTTAAATCTATGAAGTTTTGAAAGAATTACAAAAATTATTACATAATAGAATTATATCTGTGAAGTACGGCTGCCAACTCTGTATAAAAGTCCTATAGAAAAAATTAAAGCAAATAAGACAATCTTTTTTTAACAAACCTTAGCAATAAATTTAGTAAATATTACTCTAGTTTTTTCTTGCAATTCCCTGATAGTTGATGATCTTGGCTCCTCACCATCTTCAATACCTCCTTGAGTTTGGGAAATCTTCAAATTATAATCAATTAAGCTAGCCCAAACATATGTGCACTCTTTAAGAGATGAGGCTATCACAAGTGAAAGAGAAAAAAAAAACAAAAGCTTTTGAATGTCTCAAAAAAGAAAAAAGATTGCAATAAGATATATATGAAGTCTTTCATTTTGCTATCATCAAAGACTTGAAAAACATTCAAATATGAAAAAAAAAAAAGACACAGCTGACTGGCAAATAATTTTTTTTGAATTAATCATGTGCAAACTCACAGAAAACTGTAAATACACTTGGATAAAATATGTATAAGCATACAGTTACGAAACAAGACATGAGTAAAAGGGCTTCGGTTAGGAGGCAATGAAGTTATAGTTAGCAATACATTAACAATTTTCAGCCATTGGGGTCTAAGAAGACTAATACTATGGATATGAATTGTATAATGACTTGAAACAACCAAAAAAAAAGAAAAAAAAGAAAATTGTTCAATTTCTAACATAATTAATAGCTAGCAAGCAATAAGGCATACAAAGAATAGATAATCCAAGAGGAGTAGTACCTGAGGCATCTGTTAAGCTCTTAGAACATTCAATCTAGAAGCTACAAAAACCTGCAAGTCAAAAAATGAAGTATTTTCAACTTTCTTTATCCATACATCTGAAGAACAAACCTCAAACAACCATTAAAAAACATAAATTTTCACAAAAAAAATGTAAAATTTAACTTGATTTAATTCAAACATTAAAGAACCATAACTCGTGCATTCTCTGGATAATAATATACAATCATTAAATTATATATTATAATTTAAAAGCAATACCTAGAACATTCTTCAGACAGCCCTTCATCAAAAAACATGAATGATAGTACTTTGTTAGGGAATAATAATAAAATATAATAGCTTTTAGGTACAAAAATACTCATGATTAGTAGTAAACCCATCCCATAAAGCCATGAACTCAATCATTATGTTCTCATTACTTCATGATCATGAATATGTAGTTACATTAACTCATGAATAGTCAAAATAGATAATGTTTAAAATAGTTCCAATTATGTTTACTTATCCTTTTAATTATGCATTGCAAATATACAACAATTTAATGAAACCAACAAATGAAGAGAAGATTAAAAAGGAAAAAAAAAGTAAGTTCATGAGAAGTCAAGATTTCCTATAATTAAAACAATTCAAGGTTTATACACTTCTAATACCAAACTTGAATAGTCAAAATTAAGACATTCCTTCCTACCTTCAACTTATTTCAATAAATAATTTCAAAGGATTTGATCCATTCATGAACGATTAGAACCAGCAATTTACAAATTTGTTAAAAATAAAGCAAAAAGAATCCAAAAATATAAGAAAATCAAATCATAATCATAATCATAAACAAAAAAAAAAAACTACCAAACACTTCCTTTCACATCAGTATCTTTTCATATAAAGACTACGTAATTATCTAAGTATCAATTATTCTCAACATCTGAAGTTAATCTATGTAGTAGAGCCCTTATCTCCTAAACTTGTTTTTCTCTAGTCCACTTACAAACATTCAAACATACATACCCATAAGACGTAAATCTCCAGTAGTCTTATGAGGTATCCATCCCATAAAACTTTACAACTCTCATATATATATATTTTTATACCTAATCCTGTAGAGAATTTACCTATTTATAAGCATATAAACTTACCTATCAAGAATCTCTTTCCTTTTAAAAATTTTTTTCTGCAAGTTATCTTGTTCATCTAGTAATATCTAACCAATTTCAAATAAATCTTTAATGAGATTTGAGTCACTATTCCTAATAGCATGCACCTATTCGAAACTGATCTTTTGGTCATTAGAAAACTTATAATACTCCAATTTACCAAGCATCACCAAAAAACACAAAAAAATAAAAACAAAAACTATAGTCCTCACAAATTGTGAGGAACCTAATAAAAAAAAGAATTATAAAACAAAAAAATAAGAGAAAGTTTCAATCAAATAGTAAAAGGCTTGGATTGTTATGACAAAGATTTGGTCAGCGAAAAAGGATGAGTGAAAAGAAGAGAATAAAAAGGGGGAAGCAGGAAAAGAATAAGGATTAACCAAATTCTGGTTGTTTTCCTTAATCTCTAACGTCATCTATGAAGCTTTTAGAAACCAAAGTTACCCACAATTACCCACAATTTATTTGTATTTACATTATTATGCTATCTCTTTAACACAAATAGGAGATAACTTTTATATTAAAATATAAATAACATAAAATGCATTTATGGTCCACTCAAACTTTGTTTTGCATGAAAATATATATATTTGTGTGTGTGTGTGTGTGTGTGTGTGTGTGTGTGTGTGTGTGTGTGTGTGTGTGTGTGTGTGTGTGTGTGTGTGTGTGTGTGTGTGAGAGAGAGAGAGAGAGAGAGAGAGAGAGAGATTGTGAGGTTAATTAATTGGTTAAAGGTGGCATAATCATTTATGCCATAGAATTTGTAATTGACTTTGCTGCTACGTTACAAATAGATCGTAAAGAAAGAAAAAACTTTAAATATTCTTAATATATATTTGACATAATGTGTTTTTTGAAATGTGACAAAGTAATAGCCGCCGGCCCAATAGTATAAAAATATACTACTACTAAAATGATCAAAGTTTGAAATGATAGCCTAATGCCAAGCCTTATCTAATTCAGTGAGAAAGGAAGTCAGTTGAGCTTTTTATTTGGGATCATTATAAGTAGTTTTAGTCATAATTCATAAGTTAATTTAAGAAAGGTCAAGTCAATATTTAATCTAATTAATTATTTTCTTTTAATTTGTGTCCAAAAAGTTTTTATAATATTATATTTAAACGTTTTTTATTGTTAGTTAAATATTTCAAATTATTTTTATAAAATTATAAAAATAAAAAAATTACAACTATAATCAAAGATTACATTTATATATAAAAAAATACTAATAAACAATAATTAACAAACTAAAATATAATTAAAAATTCAATATAAAATTAAATTAAATCTATACAAAATCAAAATTGAATCTAAAATTTCAAAATTTTAAGACTTTCTGTTTATCACTAAATTAAAAACCTATAATTGCAAACTTTTTTTTCTTTTAAAGTTGGAGCTAAACGAAAATTGCGAATTAAACCAGCCAGGGATTTAACCTTGAATCAATTATTGAAGTTTTTGAGCTCCATTGTTTGTTGTGGTTGATGGTGGGTTTGAGATCAATCAATCATCCTCTCAAATTATTTAATTTAACTTCATTGGATTCCCTATTTTTCCATAAACTTATTGAAAGATTAAATTCATCATCTCCATAAATTTATTTAACAATTGTCATATGCTATATCATCTGACATGTTACATTGTATGTTGTTTGATGATTAGACTTATTCAAGAGTCAAATTACTTGTTCAAATTTGAAGGTTCGTCTAAATTTTAAGAGAATCTGAATAAAATATTAAAACGCGTTAAATAATTTAGGGTAAAATTTTTAAATTCATTTAAATTTTGGGCTAGGCTTTGGATATAAAAATTAAAACCTGAGCCTGGTCATAATAAATTATATATAATTAAAAAATTATAATTATATAAGTATATATATGTATTTTTTTCAAAAAAAAAAATTAAAAATTTTTATCATATAAATTAAATTTAATAAGTGAATTTAAAATTTATTTTTTTTCAATTAGGCCATGGTTTGAGAAAATTTTGAGGCCTAAAATATCTAAGCTCAAATAAATATGTAAATTATTAATATCAAATATAAACCTGACCCGTGAACACTTTTTCTATTGATGTAATATTATATTTTAAAAGAATAAATTTTGAATATTAAAAAAAAAGTCAATCACATGTTTGGATCACAGCTTTTTAGGAGTTTTATTTTAATCATCTTATTTTAAAAAAATCACAATTTAGTGACCAATATTTAAAAAAATTAAATTCTTGATTTTCATTGTCATTATTTCACTATTGACAAGATATTGCAACGAGTTCGTCTCCATCATTTGTGAAATTTTTTATAATAAGTTATTTTATTATTTATATTGAAATATTTTGAGATAATATTTAAATAAATTCTTAAACTTTATAAAAAAAAATAAATATTGATCTTTTATTATATGAAAGTAAAGGTATGAATTGTTATAAAATACATGTTTTAAAAAATGAAAAGAAGAAAATTTGGATCAAAATAAATTTTAAAAACTCATTTAAGAAAATTAATTATTTTTTGAAAAATCAAATTTTTTGAAAAATAAATTTAACTCTTGACAAGAAAAATTATTATAAAACTACATTTTTAGTTAAAACTTTTTGAATTGTATTTATAAAAGTTTATAAAAATTTGTAATTTTAATTTCATGTAGTAAATGATTGATGACTTATTTATATTTTTTAATAAAGTTTGAGAACTTATTGAGTATTATCTCAAGATATTTCGATATAAATAATAAAATTGTTAAAATAATTTATTACATGAAATTTCAAAAAAAATTGATGATCAGGTCCTTGTAATGCCAAGTAGACAGTGACACATTGACAACGAAAATCAAAATCTTAATAAATAAAAAATTTAACGTTGTGATCAAATTGTGATTTTTGAAAGTTAGATGACCAAAATAAAAATAAAGACTCATGAAAAGTTAATTGACTCAAACATATAATTTTATCTTTTCAATATCCAAATTTTGTAAGAAAAATAATGTCATGTAACATGCTAGATGAAGTGACATTACCACGTGGTGATTGTTAGATGACATGATAATGCCATAAGATGATTGTTAGATGACACGGAAATACTACATCGTAGTTAGATGTTAACATTTAAAGATTGCGTGATCAAAAAATCAAAATTCTAAAACGATAATCATTAAACCATGATTAAAGGTGTTTGATCGAAATAAAACTTACGAAAAAAATTTTCCCCTAAAATCATGAAAACTTTAATAATGTCTAAAAGTGTAGTTTACTCTTTATTGTAATATAGGGGAAGGATCATCTGGCATCGGTATAAAATTTTTTAATTTTATATTTTTTTTAATTATTGATTTTAATAGATCTAATGTGTGAGATTAAATCATAATTTTATTTGTCTCTCTTATCCTATAGATCTATTGAGATTAATAGTTAAAAAAATATATAACTAAATAATTTTATATTAGTATAAGTTGATCTTGCCTTTTATATATAAAAGAGGATGCACTTATACCGATGTAATTGTTATACGTTTTTTTTATCCTTGAGTTAAAATGGATAATTGGAAGTGTTATAGATTTAATTTTGATCCAAAAGTATATATATATATATATATAACACTTACATTGATATAAATAAATTTTTACTTATAAATATGTATATTTGTGATTCGAATTGAAGTTATATATATAATATATATAGAGAGAGATGTACATTAGTGATTCAAATAGAAGTTATATAATATATTATGGTTATGTTTGGTATATAAAATTATGATAAAATAGAATATAACGATATTATGAATATAATTAGATTAAAAAAAATTATGTCTTATGTTTGATATCTGCAATAATTAAGATAAAATAATTTATTTATTAGTCAAAATTATCATTACTCAAAGTTTATATAATTTAAATTATTGATATAATTTTTAAGAGTATAATAGAACATGTAAATTTAATTTTATAAATTAAAAATAATTCTTCTCACTTTGAGATGATTGAATCATCTTTTAATAAGAGAATGATAATTCTCTTTGTAATTATATTTCGTTTAATTAAACACAAATCAAACATAAAATTAAAACTATTCTATCAATCATCATAAACAGCAAACATTACCTCTCTCTCTTGATATATATATATATATATATATATATATATATCAAGAACAAAATTGGTAGGTTGGAACGTCTCTCTCTCTCTCTCTCTCTCTCTCTCTCTCTCTCTCTCTCTCTCTCTCTCTCTCTATATATATATATATATATATATATATATATATAAATCATGAGCAAAATTGGTAGGTTGAAACGTCAATAATTTGATTGATCATGTAATAAAATCAATGTCCAGAAAACACCAGACATTGATTAGTTATATCAACCAAAATAAAAAAATGATGGATCATTTATTAATTGTTAATCACAATTAGTTTGATGTATGCCTTAATGCTAAGTTCAATCCATCTTATTATATGAAGCAAAATAAATTTTAGTATATATTTGTGAACCCCTTATCGAATGATGATTGGTTGCTTCGTTTAATTATTGTGATTTTGACTAATCAGGTGCATTATCTAAACTGTTTTATGTTTTTGGTATAAAAGTTTGTCCTATACATTTTCTTTATAAGATTATATATATATTTACTTATATTAATATAAGAGTTACACATTTCTTTTTATTATTGAATCAAAATGCATAAATATAAATGTTATCAATTTAATTTTGTTGAATATAAAAAAATGTATAAAGTTTATATTAATGTAAATAAATCCTTATTTTTATATATGTATTAATCAATATAATTAACATCACAATCAAATAATACTAAACATAATATATTGACATAATTGTATTATATTGTAGACTTAGAAACCCTGTGACGTCGAATCCCACAAGGTAGTGTGAGTTTCCTTAACGAAGAAGTCAGGGATTGGACTAGGGAGCTGTCACATGGCACAGACGTGTTGAGTCTCACATACAATGTGTATTAGTGATTTTGGATTTAAATAGATGGATGATCCCCTCACCGAATAAATTGGCTTTTGGTTGAGATCGGATCTCGTAACATTAGCTCTTCGTTCCGTCCCTAGCTGAGAAATTTTTATAAAAATTTTTATTTGAAACATATAATTTTATTTATCGATTTCGATTTCATATTAACCGTAAGTTGTCAAATTAAACCTATCAAAATATATTATTTTAATTCTCAATCATAAATATGTTTCAGCTTGCAATTTTATGCAAAACTAAATATAAAATTAATGAATTCTCAAAATTCGAATTTAAAAATAAATTTATATAATTATTTTTAAAATATAACATTTAACATATTTAAATTTTAAATATTAGAACATATAATTCCTTCTTGTAATTTTATATTGCAATCTCCATGGCAAAAAAAAAATTATTCAAAGCCAAACAAATCCCTATTTAAAGGCATGGAGATTGAAGGATGATCTAGTGTGAAAGTTTTTCAGGTTACTTGAACACGCGAGTGAAGGAGGTGAAGGAAGTGATGGAGGCAGTGGGGCCTGTAAATTTCAAGGCAGGAAAAGGACTCTTCTCCCTTGTGCTAGCCTGCTGCTAGGGCCAAGGGTGATTGATGGTTAATGTGGGTGAGAGAAACATCCATCTTTCTCTCCTCCTCAATTCTCAAACCAACAATTGACTAATGGGCCATACCCTAAATTGAATGGCTCGTGACTCGTAAGTTTTCTAATTGATTAATGCTTGAAAGGGACGGAAAAATAAAATGTCATCATCACCCTCGGCTCTTGCTAAAAATAAGCCTAGCTTAGCCCTTATTAAATGAAATGGCCCATCTGGGATGCCCCTCGCTCTAGATTAATACTAACGTCAATTGCTATTTGCTTAAAGAGCATGGATGTTGACATCACAGAGACCGCCTTAATCTTTGCCAATTTGGTCAAACTAAAGACGTTTTTTAAGGGTAAATCTCATTTATGCGCACGGTGCTATTCGATTTTCTAACGTACACCATTTGTTAATTTTTTTTACTTATAGTCATTTAGTTGACTACTATTATCAAAGGCACTTACAATGTTAATAAATAGTACGTTCTTGACACATTATGTGATGATTTATACTTAATTTATGAGATATTATTAATTTGAATATTAAAATTTATAATTTTTCTTACAAAAAATATTTCGTAAATTTAAATTTAAATTTTTATATATATTATATCATATTCAAAGATTTTTTTAAAACGAGATTGAAAATGTTACAATCCTTTTGATTCTTCTCTTTATAGTAAACTGATGGGGGGATGTAGAGCAATAGGTCGAATTACTATATAAAGAAGAGTTGTAAACTATAGGGCTTCTTGTTTGAGTAGGAAGATTTTTATATCATGGACAGATTTATAATATTCATTATACCCTTATCATCTCGATTTTTTTTCACAAACCCTTTAAGCCACTATCATTGGGGGTGATAATAAATTATATTTAATTTAATTTTTCTGAATAGTATATATTATTATAAATTTTTAAAATTTGATCGAATTTGAATCATATTTTAGTAATTTAATTTGATTCGATTTATCGATTTTTAAATTTTAATTATTTTTTTATTTTATATATATTATTTTAATAAAAAAATTAATATATTTAAATAAATTTATATACAATAATTATTTAATTTTATTCAAATTTAAAAAAATATAAAAATTAATAAAAATATATAATTTAATTCAATGTGATTTTTTTTATTTTTTACCTATAGTTCAAAATTCAATCCGAATTTAATATAAACATTTTATATCTGAATTTAATCATAATCAAATAAACAAAATTAATCTAAATCAAATCAAACATTATGATTTTGAATTGATTTTGAATTTTTTTTCGCCCCTTAACCACCACTATCCGACTTTTCTTTCTTCCTCAAGCCACCACCACCGATCTAACTCTCTCTTTCCTTCTCACAGCTCTCATGCCTCTCATGACCCACCTGCAATCTCGCAATCCATGACTGCAGTCACCATATAAGCTCTTCCCCTCCCATGACCTCCTTTTCCCTTAACCTCCAATCTCATTTTTTATCCATAAATCTTCCAATTATCTCACACAAATTGTAATCTTATAATACGTAATTTATTTTTTTTAGATACATTAAGACACTTCTAAGTTTTGTTCAAACTAATTTATTTTTTTGAATGATTTTAAAGATGTAATCTTTTATTTCAATTTAATCGAATTCATTTAAGATCACATTTTCGAAATAATTTTCACAAAACTCAAAAATTGATTGATAAGAAAAGAGATTCGTCCCTATAGTGGCTCATGTAAGCTGTGTGATTTTTTTCTCCTTTTTTTTTTTTCTTTTTCATTCTTGTTTTCTTTTTCTCATTTATTACGGTCCCTCTCCCTCTGTATACGTTAAGATGACAAATGAATGATGTCAAACCAATTTGACCATTTCTTCATTAATATAACCGTATAATTGTCGGCAGCTGAAATTGTTCCATGCCCTTTTAGGCTAGGCTAAATTTCGACCCTTGAAACTTGATCCACATATCAATTTTGGAGTTCGTAGTGTTTGGTATCCATTTCACTTGGGTTTAAATTTTGTACATTAAGAAATTATAAAAATATGTTAATAATTTTATAATTTTATAACAAAATGTTAAACACTTAGTTCAATGATCAACTATCAA
Source organism: Durio zibethinus (assembly GCF_047325235.1). NCBI lineage: Eukaryota > Viridiplantae > Streptophyta > Magnoliopsida > Malvales > Malvaceae > Durio > Durio zibethinus. Next base: position 31,094,205 of record NC_143162.1, read on the forward strand.
TTTTAATTTCAAATATTAAAAAATTATAAAATATAAAGTCAAAGATAATACTATAGTTAATTATCATATATTTAAATATATTTCATATTTTAGTACGTATATAATAAATAAAGTTTGTAAAAAAATCATAATTGAATCAAACTTAGTTCATTTAGATAGTGTTGATATCCATTACTCATATTTTTAGAGTTAAAAAAAAAAAGTAGATTTAATAATTCGTGTATTCGTATTATGTAAAATATTAAAATTTGTGTATTTATATTATATTTTATACAAAAATTACAAGTCATAATTTATGTTGACACGAAAAATAAAATTATTAGGTATAATAATAATACATAAATCCAACAACTATTATATGGTAACTCATATGTTTTAATATCATTTAATGTAATTTTTTTTTATCATTTAATAATCATAATATTTTTTCTTTTGATTCAATATTCGAAGTTTAAAAAAAAATTCACTCATATCAACCCATACCACAATTGGAGTTTAACTTTTACGATATGGTTATCAATAAAATAATTATTTTAATAGTTAATATTTGATGTACTGTTAATATCTATAAATTTTATATATTATCAGTGAATTAGATGACATTAATTTATTAACGAATAAATTTTAGTTTTTAAAAGAAATATACAAAAAATTAATATTTTTTTAAAATTTACTAATTGGAGATGTGACATCATTTGATTTATCTCACTGATGAGGTAGTATCATCCGATTCACTAACAGTATATAAAATTTATATATTGATAATGCATCAAACATAATTTTTTTAATTCAAAATTATTGTTAAGCTTTTATAAAATATCAAATACAAAAAATTTCGAATAAATATAAAATTTTTAATACACTTGCAACACCAATTTATAATAAAAATCAGTATAAAACTACACACATAAAAGTGCATTTGATTTGGGAGAATCCACAAATTTTTCTTTGAAAATTTGATGGTGGGTATTTGATTCTCACATTTGGTTCATGGTAATTCGATTATGTGAAAAAATATCAGATTTTTAACAGTATCTAAAGTTTCGAAATTAGAAAACCATTTTTCCTTATGATATTTTAAGATGCAAGGGAAAAGTTGTTTTATTTTCAAATTTGATCTGAATAAAAAAATTATCACATAATCACTACCATTTTGAAAAGCATGTTTGAAAGTGACTGGAACTCAATTATAAGTTTTTTTATTATTATTATTTTGATATATTACTAAAGTGTTTGACATGGAAAAAAGGCCTTAATTGATGATTTAAGTTGTTTACGAAGAAAAACACCTTAAATGATCTTTTAAGCCATTTGTAAACAGAAACGCCTTAAATGATCCAATTTATATATTATAAAAGATGATCATTTAAGGTGTTTGTGTATAAAAACACTTTAAATGATTGATAAATTAAGGTGTTATAGAAAAATAAAAGGATCATTGTTCAAAAAAACCTTAAATAATCATTTTTTTAATAAAAGATCATTTAAGGGTTTTGTGAACATAAATGCCATCCAATTTATATATATTATAAAAGTGGATCATTTAAGATGAACAGAAATGTCTTAAATGATTTTTTTTTTAATAAAAGATTGTGAATAGAAATGTCATCCAATTTATATATTATAAAAGTGAATAATTTAAGGTGTTTTTGTATACAAATACCTTAATTGATCAGTTATAGAAAAATAAAAAGATTATTTAAGTCGATAATGTTTTGAAACACCTTAATTGATAATATTTTATAAATAAAAATTACAATCAATTAAAATATTTATTTATTTTTGCTACTAAATGCATCATTTGTTGTTTGGGTATTTATTATTAATAAAACAAATGAAAAGTTGTCATCATGTATATCAATGAGATTATAATAATTATATAAAAATTGATATATGTAGATTCTTCCCAACCAAATAAATGAATTTATATATGAAATGATCTGAAAATGAAAAAAAAAAATTTAGATATCGCACTTTCTCAAGAATCATACTTATTATCGAAATCTATGATTCTACAAATCAAATACCTCCTAAAAATCAAGACACAACATATCCACATATCTGTAACAACTAAACCTAAATAAACCAAACAATATAATAATTTTTAATTCAACAACCATTATCAAATTTTTTGGAAAAAAATCAAATAAAAAACTTCACAAAAATCAAATTCCACTATAAAAACTAAAAACTTAGTATCATTCAACCCCAATTTTTATATAATTTATAGATAATAAAAATATATTTTTTAGTTTTTATATTTTAAATATTTAAAAATTAAAGAAAAATTAACAAATGAAAAAAGTCACATGTCAAGTGAATAACTTATCATATGTCAACAAATCAAGGCCCAAAATCTTAATTTTATAGAGTAGTTTACTTGCAATTATATTTTTATTTTAATTTTGTAATTATTCAATCATAATAAAAAATTATATAAAGATCTATCATTTATAAGTGTAGATTCTCTATAATATTTTAATAAATTTACATAATTTAAAATTCACACTGATTAATTGTGTTGTAATTATTGTAAATGACAGATTAGAAAATAAAAATGCATTGAATTTTTAAAAAGCGATAAACATGCCACATGTCAAGCTCCGGTCAATTGGCATGCAAATAAAATAATTTTGGAAAAAGTATAATAAGGGTTTTATTGTAATTTTACATGTAATTATCTTTTAATGCAGCTACAGATTTGAGAAATTTTTATTAAAAAGAGAAAAATAGAGGATTGGAATCTTGAATTTCACTCTTCTTAGATAGGATAACAATTGTTAGTTCATTTATCAATTGTTAATCGGATTTCATCTTTTCATTGTATTGTCAAAATATAAATTGAAGTGCAAAATAAGTTTCATGCGTCAATAATGGAGAAAAAAAATACTATTGAAATAAAATTTCAAAACAACGAATGAGTTTAATTATTTTTAATTTTCCATATAGCAAAAGTAAACTCTTATATGAATTTGAGATTTAATTAAATTAATTTAGACAATCATTTTTAAAAGATTATATTCAATAAATTTAAAATTTAACATATATAATCTATTTTTTATCCATTAATTACTATTTTTTATTAAAAATAAATTCTTTTAATTCATATTTAAAAAAAAAAAAAACTTTGAGCAGTATGTACATTTTTTTAGAGGAGAGGTGATTTTTAGCAACGATTTTTTTTTTACTGTAAAACTTTTTTGGACGTTGACTGAACAGTAGACTGATCATGTGCTAAAATCTCTGCTGCTGCTGCCTGCTGTTGCTTGCAGTGTAAATTCACGTGGAGAAGATAAAGTTAGCTTCTATTGCTGTGAGAGGTCCTGTCCCATTTCAGAAACGTGTTAAATTGGTCTCCAATAGGATCACATCTGTTTCAGGTACAATCTTGAACAAAGGCATGGCCGACAAATTTACTTTGGACCTGAAAATCGGATAAGATCATAAATTTTCGCCTTTTTCAAAGTTATTTTTAAAATTTTTTTGGGACAGCTAAAATTCATTGTAAAAAATGGATCATATCACAATTTTTAAAAATTTTTAATATTAAAGATGTAAACAAGTCATGCTATACGTTAGCTTGTCTTTGTTTATTATAAATTGAACTTTGAATCTTGTGTTTTTCAAATCCAATCAGACACGAAATTAGTAGTGGATCGACTTTGACTCCACTTAATTACATCCGTTGGAGTATGAATGGAATTTATTGACTGATCTTAACATGTTGCTTTCGACCTGTACTTGTTCTGTTATTCAAACCTTGTGGCCTAAAAGGCTTAACAGCCCGACGTCATTGACTTATTGGGCTAAGCGCCCACTTACAAGTTCAGTTATAGACTGATTGAGCCTTGTCGCTCCAATTTGTAGTTGTCTAGTGAAACTAGTAACAGAGCCTACTTAGGGGTAACGGTCCAGATCATCCGCGGATTGTCTGGATCGGTGTAATCTCGGGTTGCTCTTCGGAGGAATCAGAAAGAGAGAATCACACCATACCAGTGATAGTTACTTGCCCCTTAATTATAACACCTGATTACTTGTTCAAGTGCGGGGAGCACCACATCTCTCTACTTTAACATTCATGGGTGCAGAACAACTCAAAAGCTACATTTTTCCATTTTGTATGCAAAATCACTTTCTTTTTTTCTTGGTTCCACTTATCAGGGTGGAAATACAAGGGCTCACAGTTCCTTGCAAACACTCAACTATTCTTCTGATGTTCACTATTGATGATACATGAACACGATACATAACAACGGAAACAACTAAATATATTTATTTATAAATTTGAAGATGCACAAAATGGTAATAGATAACAAATAAATTAAACAATTGGAGGGAACTTGCGACCAAAGGTTTGAAGCTAACCTTGATCTAACATAACTAATGCATTATGACCTATATCTATATAATCTTAGGCACTGGTAAGATGATGAAAAATTGATTGGGTTAATAAAATGTTCATGGTAGTAATATAAAACAAAGGAATGCAAAATTCTAACCCATCCTAGTTTGTTGGATGGGAAATAAAAATCATGTATCAATCTGGAAAGGTCAAGTTTTGAGTTTGGGCAATGAAAGACTGACTGGATTAAACGCCATATATGCATTAGACCTGAGCCTGAATCTTCAATGTAGGTATTTTGTGCATATGGAGATCGATGTTTTCATGAGACATTGCCCCAAGAATTCATCAGCCATGCCGAATCAAAAAATGTCTTTCATATGCAGATGGGAGAAGGCCCAGAATGCTCCTATTTTAAGCCCTTTCACTTCACTTCTATCTCAATGACTTCCTTTTCATTGTTCTTTCCCTCTGTATTGTTTTGCATTTCAAGTAAATTCTGTTGTTCCTCGCTCTCTTTTACTGTAACTTCATTAACAGCTTTGAGCTTATTGCTTGTAGACTGTTGATACATAATCCCACCTAACATACAAATCAAGAGCCCCACGGTCCCCACAAAAGTGGAATGCTTGTCCCAAATAGCCAAATTAATCACAACTGTCAATAGCTTGTTAACTATACCAAGAACAGTGAACCCTGTAGCAGAAATTGCCCTTCGACAAGAGAACCCAAAGAAAGAGATGGCCAAACCAAATAAACACGATAAACCCACAGGCAAAATCACTTGAAAAGAGTACCAATCAGACTCTTCTGAGATTTCATGCTTTATTTTCTTCAACTCCCCCATTATTAGTAGCTCAAGAGGAAACAAAAGGAGAGCCTCAAGATTATTGTACAGTACAAGACCCCACGTATTTAGACCAATAGTCATTACCACATGCTTTATGTAAACAAAATCTATAGACATGCTTACCAGGTATGCAACAGCCCAAGTATAGGCAGTTAATGTGAACTGGTAATCAGTAAGAACATAAAGCACACTGCCACCAAAGATGGTGCCTAACGAGATCCATGTCTTCATCGAAGGCCATGGCTGGTGCAAGAAAAGGGTCTCTCCTATTGCAACAAACATAGGAACTGCTGAACGGAAGACAATGAAAGTGTCAACATTAGCATGTAGGAGAAGCTCACTGTTGGTGAAGAGAGAGAGGTAAAATATAATGGCTGCAGGTAGGAACCGCCACATAGTCAGAAGGTCAATTGGATCATGCTCTATGACCTTGAACCATCCACAGAGGCATACACCAGCTGCACTTGTCAGGTACTGCAAAGCAGTTAGAGCCCCCGGATAAGGAAATTTCATGACAGCCCATTTGTTGATGATGGAGAGAAGAGACGCTGAGATGCAGTATCCTGCCGCTATTCCATAGACAGATACTTGCTTAAGCAAACAACTATACCATATTACTTGGGCTTCACCAGAGAGAGCAGAGGTTTCAGGAACTTTAACTAGACGACCCTCCACATCTGTAGACATCTAAAACAAAAAAATACAATTTATTACAAGGTTTAGCTATTAGCAAGTGTGTATTGTGTGCACATGCATTTGCCAGGCCCTGTATATATATACAACCACACCAGATAACTCCATCCTTTGCTGACTGAACACCTGCTGCAGAGACAGGGAGAAAACTTTTCATTGAACATTCAAAAGTTGACTACAATTAGGCAAAAAAAAAAAAAAATTAAAGAATTTAGCAGATACATGATACCATAATTAACATCTTGGCTGCAAGATTAAGATGCACAAAATGTGATATTTTTCTACAGTTGAGGTGTAAAATCAACATAAATAAAATATTAGTTTTATTTTATAAGGAAACACTGGAGTAGAAAGGAATGATATCAACATGTTGAGCACCTATTTTATGTTCTAAAATAACAATCAGACTCATCCACAACCAAACAAATCTGTTCTGTTGATAAAATAAATACATAAAATATCTTTTTAGATTGATACCAATCTACAGAAGGAACTGCCATCCAGTGCAACAGTAGAACTCTTGAGCTGACAAGAGTAGCAACAGAAGCTCAAGTTATGGGAATCACCATTTAATACAAAAATGTTACATAATAGGAGACGAACATGATTTATTATCCTCCTTACAGTTAATGTCGTTATCATTGAGACTATGAACAAAGCAAAAAACAAGAAAATGATAGAATGCATCAAATTTGGAAACAGGCACTAAGAAAGTGATAATGATCTAAAGTTAACTGATTTTTTAGATTTAAAGTCCAAGATAAATAGCCAGAACCGAAGAAAATGCCAACCCTGAAGCAAACTAAGGTTCCCCAAGTGCATTGATTAGAAATAGCACTCAGTTGACTCACCACTATATTCAGAAACAAACAAAAGGACACCCAATTTGGATTAGTTTTCGCAATGTTGAACTTCAACCAACCCTCTAGGTAGTATAATTGCAAACAAAGGATATATTACTCCTAACTCATGCAGCCTCCTACTGATAAACCTAGGAATGGCAACAGATAGGGTACCCGCTATTTTTGGGGTACCCATACCCAAACCCAATTTTGTTTCATAATACCCAAACCCGATGACCACCCAAGTAATTTTTTAATCTCGCTACCCGAATCCTACCGGAATTAGATAAGCAACACCTACTAAATACCTAAACTTGGTAAATACCTGATTTTTCCTCAATGGCATTGGTTTTTCAACAAAAAGAATAAACAGATCAAAAAAGTTAATAAATCGAACTCTTCAATAAAACGCATCTTAATCTTTCAAAGTTCAAATAGAATATAAAAATTAAAAGAAATAATTGAAGCGAATAAGAATTATTTTCAAGTTAACAAAGAAGAAATAAAAGAAACAAAAAATAAAATAAAATAAAACCTGAAGCAAAGAACCAAGCACAAATTAGACTTAGGGCTAATTGTTTAGGTTGTTTACTCGTTTTTCAGAAAAGAGATTTGGGGAGTTAGACTTAGGGCTTTATGACCAAATAGTTTTGCTTTTTATTTTAGTTATGTTGAAGAAATCACACCCTTTTCCATGAAAAATCCACCACTTCACCAAGTTTACGAGGCGTAACACATAAGGCTATTCGACAAAGGGAAAAAAGAATGCACAAATAAAATGTGGATTTATTTGGAAAAAGAAAGATAGTAAAATTTCTTCAAAAGAAATTTCTTTTTCCTTGCATTTTTCATCAAAAGAAAACAAATCTGAGAGTAGAAAAACAACATATTTGCTTAAGATTATGGGGCTGGAAACCCAGGATAATAATTGACAAAAAATAACAAACTCCCCCCCCCCCCCCCCCCACACACACAAAACAAAAACAGGGAAAGATAAAAAAAAAACCCAGATGGAAATGTGCAAATTTAGAACAAGAATTGAAGTGAAAAAGATGGGGAAAAGCCCCAGGCAGATGCAGTCCCTAAATGAAACGGAAAGAAAATTCCATTTTCAGATCAGTGGAAGAAAGAAATGAAAACGGAAATAGAAATTTAAGAAATAGAATATTTACCAGGCTCGATTGGAAATCTTCAATTCTCTGAGTAGATCTTCAAGTGGCCTTTTTGACAGTGAGCTGCCGCTTGCCACTTGCGGAACGGTTCCTTGCTTGTTTTGGTTTTTTTCGTTTCACTCTTTTTCAGTATTATAAATAGTAGCGAAAATTTATTAAAAAAATTACGAATAAAAGATCAAATTTGCCGTCCTATTAATTGGGTTTTTATATTTGTCATTCTATTTTTTTTTTTATAATTTTATAATTTTATTATAAATTTTGATGCAATTTTAATTACTTATGGATAAAAAAATAAAGTAATGTTAATCTTAATGTCAAAAACTAACGCGGCTATTTCAAATTAGAAAAAAATAACCAAGTGGATGAGGAGTTGCAATTAAAAAAATAACATGACAAATTACTTGAAAGGAAAAATTATCATTAAATAAAAAATTAAACTAATTTTAATAAAAAAAAAAAACCCAAAAGAGAGATCAATTCTCTTATCACTATGAAATTCTTGCCCCTCTATTGTTATCGCTTTAGGTGAGTCGACAAATAAAAAAAAAATGTTGCAAAATTTTGAAAAACATATTATTTTTATTTTATTTATTTCTCTTACTTACGGCCTTTAACATGCAAATGGGATATTGGCATTTGAAAAATAATTTTGGTATAAGTATATAATATGGGTTTATGTTTTTTTTAAGGACTTTTGGGTAAAGAAATTAAAGTAATAGATAATGGCAGTTAAGTAGTATATATCTTGTTGGCATTTTATGCTTTTGCTCTTCTACTTTATTAATTATCAGCTTACAATGTTTTTTTTACAATGTAAGAGGGTTAGTACTCTGTTTGGTTTGATTTTTCCTTGTAAAATCAAAAAAATAGAGATGATGCATGTTAAGATGATAGTCTTAGGAGGGAGGAATATGAGTTTGATAAGCAAAGCATATTGGGGAAAAAAAAAGGGGCAACGATAGCCTTAAGAGGGAGGGATATGAGTTCGATAGGAAAAACATATTTGGGGAAGAAAACAGAAGATAATGGATTATTATTTTAATATAAATTAATTAATTTTTTCTATATTTATATTTTTGGTGGCATTTTTTAAAAATAAATGAAACACATATTTTTATGTCACAATGATATAAAAGAAAAAAAAGATAAAAGGATAAAAAACTCTTTAAAAAAATTCAATAATCATTTAAATGCTAATATTTTATTACAATTAATCAAGTCTTAAATTTTTTTATTTTAGATCAACTTAATCCTTAAATATCTATTTTCATTTAATTGAACCATTAAACATTTATTTTCATCTCAATTGGGCTCTTAATTTGACAAAAATAAGTTTTGACAATTAATTAATTTTCATCTAAGAAGGTCTCAATTGAAAAAAATAGATATTTGAGAATTTAATTTATTGTAATAAAATTATAAAAACTTTGATGATTATTAAACTATTATTCGAGAGTTTTTTATCCTTTTACCAAAAAAAAAAAATTTGGGATGAGAATATTATATTCATATAATCAATTGAATAATAAACTATTATATCATAATTAAGTTACAATAAGTAATAATCAATCAACAAATTAAAATATAATTAAATAATTAAATTAACACACAATAACTTAAACCTAAAACTTCAATATTAAAAATTATAGTATGATTTTTTTGGGGCCAAGAGTATTATGGTTGACTATACTCGTATTAAAAATAGTTAAAATATTAGTGAACTAATTAAGTATTGGGTACAGAACTATAATTAAACAATGTATTTAAAATTTACAAATTTGCAATTAGATTTTCAAGTTTCGTTTTCGTCAATTGTTTAACACAAAATTAACATTGTTAATTAAATGAACATGTGTTTAAAACTTATCCAAAAAAACATATGTTTAAAACTAACCATAAACAGAAAAAAATGAATATGTATTTAAAATTAACCAATAAAAATATATAAAAAAAATACTTCGTAAACCTATCATGTGCCACAATTTATATTAGTAGATATCTTGAACAAATTGCTGATTTAGTAAGTAATGGAAGTCTAGAGTGTAAATAGATAAAAAGAAACAAAATTAATGTTGCTATATGTAACAAAATTTAATTGGAATACGTAAATACAAATTTTTTAACTTTAGAACATTGTCACAAAATTTTTAAAAAAAATCACTTTATCTAGAACTATCAATAAGCAAAAATTAGCATTTTATATTTCAATATTAAAATTAAAGGTTAATATTATGAATGATTCTTAAATTATAGTAAAATATTTAATTTTGTATCTAAATTTTAAAAATCTCTAATATAGTATCTAAACTGTGAATCTGTTAATTAATATGATACATGAAGAATTGTTTATCTATCACATTTTATTATTTGTAGTTAATTATGTTAGAGGTAAGTATTACATTAATTAAAAGATTTATAATTTAGGTACTACATTAAAATATTTTAACATTCAAGTTTATATTAAATATTTTACTATAATTAAGAATCATTTATAATATTAACCTTAAAATTAATAAGTTATTTTAAAAGGTCCAAATGATAGTTGTTAGAGCCAAGGAAAACTCCACATTACAGCCGATTTTGGTATGTTTTGGGCAAAAGGGTTAAAAAATTCTTTAGAATAAAAAATCGATAATTATTTAAGTTTTTGACATGTTATTGCAATAAATTAAGTCTTAAATTTTTTATTTTGAATCAATTGAAAATTTAAACATATATTTTTATCTAATTATTGAGCCATTAAATATCTATTTTCACTCCAATTATGTCTTCGATTTGACAAAAATGAATATCAACAATTACTCAATTTTCGTCTAGTTAGGATTCAATCGATGAAAATTAAAAATAAATGTTTGAAAATTTAATTGATTGTAATAAAATGATATAACTTGGATGGTTATTGAATTTTTATTTGAGTAATTTTTTATCATTTTACCTTTTTTTTTTAAATTACATATCCCACAAAAGAGTTAATAAGTAAAAATTTAATTATGTATGAGATATTGAATTTATAACTATTTTTAGGTTGAAAATTGAAGATCAAGTTTGTTTCCCAAGGTTATGGAAGAAAAACACTTTGCTTCCAACGCTTTGCTTGATTATTAAATACCCAACAAATCATTGAAAAATCTATTACATAAAGAAGAAAAAAATTTAAAAGTTTGTAAACACATAATTTTGTTCGAATTGATCAAAATTAATCCGAATTGCATTCGTATCTAATTTAAATTCAATCAAAAATTTTGATCGCATTTATTATATTGGGTTCAAATATTTTTATTATTACATATTAATATTATTTTATTTATTAATTATATAAAAAAAAGTTTTAAAAAAAGCAAGAAAGTAAAATAAAGAAAAAGAAAAAGGAAGCAGAAAACTTTCAAAAAAACTTTTATTAGTAGAATTCAAGCAATTCAATTGATGAATTTTTCTAATCGCCCATCCTATTAGTACCTAACTTGGCAATACAAAAATTACCCCTAAAGTCTTTTCCAAATCCTAGAAATTCTGGGATTTAATCTCAGGTTAGCTCTTTGCTTAAATGGAAAGAAAAAAAAAAAATACAATCCCTAAAACGAGAACCACAACGCTAGAAACAAAAATCACAAAACTCAATCTTCTGTAAAACTTTTTTCCAATCTTTGAAACACACAAAATTTTTTTTTTTTCAACTCCAAATGAAAACCATAGCTAACCAAGCAGTAGGTATTTGGTAGATTCGAACGGTGAAAGATAGTGTAGACATCCAATTTGGTCCAGGCCCGGATCAATTGGGCCTGGTCCAAATGGGTAAGTCCAATTTTATTTTTGTTATTTTTTTATTTTATTATATATTTTATTTATATATTTTCCTTTATATCCTATGTATTTATTATTTATTTATTATTACTATTTATTAATATATATTTATTTTTATTTTATATTTTTTTATTTTTGTATTTTTATTTATCTAATTATATATCTGTTATTATTATTATTATTTTATTTATCCTGTAATATTTTTTTGATTTATCTTTTCTAATTATCTATTATTTTTTTTATTTGATTTTTATTTTGGAAGGTTGAGATTGAAGGCTGAAGAATCCTACTGAGAATGAGGATTCAATCAGAAGAGTCCAGATTGGATTCAAAGATTGAATCCCCATCCAAAGAGGAATTGGGATTGATCAGAAACTCCTGATCAATCCCTATAAAAGGGACCTCCTGGAACAGAACAAGACACAGAGAAAAAAAACGTGAGCAAAGCTACAGATTTGAGAGATAGAAGAGTATAGAAGGCTAAGAAGTATTCTGAGAGTTAGTAGGAATTTTTTTGAAGATTTTTGGTGATTTTTTTTTGGGAATTTCTAAAAAATTCTAGATTTTGGTTGAATTTTTCGACGAAAGTTGAATTTTTCGACGAAAATTTCAATCAACTTTGAAGTTTTCGACGAGCTCCCCAGTTTTCGATGACCTTTCCCAGAAACCGACCACCTTCCGACCAACTTCCGGTGAACTTCCGACGAAAAATCCAGATTTCGATGAAATTTTTCAGAATCTGGTGTACATTCAACCAGAGTTCTTCAGCAGTTTGAGAGAAGCGGAAGAGAAGGGGAAGAAGAGAGAGAGAGGGAAGGAGCTTTCTGCCAAAAAACAGAGGGAAGAGCCTTATATACCCTCCCAAAATGACGTCGTTTTTGCCTTAAGTGACCCAGAAGATCCGCGTGTTTTGTTGAGATCCGACTCGACCCGAGCGTCGACCCACTTCCTGACCCGCGCGTGTTTGCCTCCTTCCAAGCCGAGCCGAGCTCCAAAGCCGCTTCTTCGAGCTGTTTTCTCTTCCTTGAGCCAAGCCGAGCCGTACACTGAGCAGCTCCAGGTTTTTTTTTTTGAATTTATTTATTTTTTTGAATTTATTTGTTTTTTATTTATTTTATTTATTAGATTAGGTTTAGTTAATATTCTTTTTATCTTTATTTTATTTTTATTTTTGTTTTACTTTTCTTTATTTTATTTTTTTATTTTTATTTTGTTTTATTATTCAATTTTTTTTAAATAAAAATAAAAAAAAATCTTTTTGGGGAAAAGTTGAAAGTATCAATTTTTCTTAAAAATAAAATTTCAAAAAAAGATTTTTTTGAGGAAAAGTTGAAAGTATCAATATTCTTTGAAAATCAAAGTTTTCTAAAAAAAAATATTTTTGGAGAAAAGTTGAAAGTATCAATTTTCCTTAAAAAATAAAATTTCAAAAAAAAAGTTTTTGAGGAAAAGTTGAAAGTATCAATTTTCCTTGAAAATCAAAGTTTCCAAAAAATATTTTTGGGGAAAAGTTGAAAGTATCAATTTTCCTTGAAAATAAAAGTTTCAAAAAAATATTTTTGGAGAAAAGTTGAAAGTATCAATTTTCCCTGCACAAGAACAATCATCCTTTCATTCCTTTTTATTTTGAGTTTCATTTTTATTTTTCTTTAAATAATCCGACGACGGAGCCTCTGCAAGTGAAACAATAATTTTTTTTCTTGTATACTCTTGAGGTGAGGGAATTTTCTCAATTTTCTGCTAAAAGTATTAGAGTCAATTGAAAATAATTTCTAATAATTAATTACTTGATAAAATTTTAAGGCTCATTAATAACATAAATTTTAGCTGGTACCATCTTTTGATGGGCATTGTGAGGGTGCTATAACCTTCCTCACACGTAACCGAACTCTCGAACCCTGTTCTGGTTTGTAGACCTGAACCTATTCTATTAGGGACCCTTAAATTTAGGTGTTCCCTGAAAGGACAGATTCTTTAGGTGGCCAATCGCACCTAGATAAAAAAGATTGGTGACGACTCCCTTAAGTCAATGTCTAGCGATAGATTCCCGAATCTAGACATTATGACAGCTTGACAGCTCCGCTTGAGACTTTGAGAGTCAGGCCAGCAAATAATTTGTATTATCCAAAAGCCTAATAAAATTGAACCCTTTTGTATATATGTATTATTATTCATTCATGTTTATTTACCTTGTTAATTATGTCATTTATGTGTATGTGCATAACATGAGCTCTATACCCGAGTTTCGTCCCTCTAGGAGGGAGTAAAGTACCTATTGCTTTCATGAGGTCTAATGTCTCCGCAGTGGCTAGCGAAATACTCCCACTCAAATTAAACATTTTCTGCTTGTAACCTGTAATGGGTGAGGATTAGGGTGTCTTACTAGTCTGTGATGGACAAGGATGTAAGGAACAATTTGAGGACCTTTAGACTTTGACCCTAAAATCGCATATAGTGAACCTTAAGAGTGCCTAACCTATAGATATAGCCATCACTCTTCCTTTTTAGAATTGATCAAAAGCATATGATTCATCCCTTTTACTTTATGTGATGTTTAAATTTACTTAGTTATTTGTTCTTTTTTTGGGTATACTAACCTTTTTCTTATTTCTTTTGCATTGGTTCATACGCATATCATAAAGTTTCATAAAGAACATTTGCTTGAAAAATGGTCTTCAACAAATTTTTTCATGGATGTCAATGAACGCTTAATTTGTTCTTCATCAGTATTAGCACCCTGTGGGACAACCAATGAAGTAAGGGCCCAGTCAGAAAAGACTCAACTGAAGATGGAAGATTGCTTGCCAATTGGGTATGATTCTACTCTATCTCAAGAAACATCTATCCTCCTCAAACAGAATAATTTAGAGGATTTGGTTGATATCTGAAAGAAGATGAGTCCGTCAAGACAAGAGCAGTTTTGTCAGAAACATGGGCATATAGCATACCTTCTAGTAATGGTTGTTGATGATCAACTAATTAGAGCTGCAACACAATTTTGGGATCCTGCATACAGGTGTTTCATCTTTAATGAAGCTGATATGACTCCACCATCGAAGAATATTTGATCTTGGTAGGTTTGCATCTCAAGACTCCTGACAAGATATATGTCAAAAAATATAAGTCAAAATTTCGTAAAAGTCTAGCTCAACTCATAAGGATAGACAAAGAAGTTATGGATTCTCATACAAAGAAGAAACAAAAACAGGTCTGCCTACCTTGGAAGTTCTTTCATGAGTTTCTGATGTAACATGCTAATGAAGAACGGGGGTTAGACATATTTACCTTAGCTATATATGGATTGATAATCTTTCTAAAGGTTTTGAGACATATTGAGATAGCGATGGTTGATTTCTTCGAAAATGTGATCAATGGCTGTAATCCTTCAACGGTGATATTAGCAGAGACTATCAGATCTTTGAGTTATTATCATCGAAATGGAGGGCGCTTCATAAGATGCATACAATTATTGTACTTATAGATGAAAGGTCATTTTGAACAAGAAAATGGCACTTTCTCGAAGCTTTACATCCGTAATTGTTTTCCAATCAAAGAATTCTGTGAAAGTGGGTGGTCAAAGCGTAAGTCTAAACAAGAATGGATAACTTTCTTACAAAAATTAGAAAGTGCCAGGGTGAGATGGTTGGCCCCATGGATGAATCGTGAGCCTATGTTATACCAATGTGGGGATAGTACAATGGTTCCGCTTCTGGGTTTATGAGGAGTGACGAATTATGCACCACTCCTAGTGAGAAGGCAATTGGGGGCAGAACAGTTCATTCTTATGACTTATGGGTTTCATCAGTTAGATTTCTCTTACAGTGAGCTTAAAGCATTTCAGAAGATGAATAAGATGATCAAAGCATGGAAAAATCCCCAAAGAGTGAGTCCTGGACCATTCACTGAAAAAGTCATCCCAGGTTATTTGGTTTGGAGAACAAAGAGAAGACAAGAAATGGTATTCACTTATGAAATCTCTCAACCACCAACAGAGAAAAAACTTGAAGAGACACCATCAGAGTTAGAGCTGACAATAAAAAAATTTGAGTTTGAGAAGATCAAGTTAAAGAAAGAGATTCAGAAACTTCAAGAAGAAAAAGCCTAGTGGAAAGGTAGAGTCGAAAGTTATGAAGTTAATGTTCATAAGATTGCTAGAGAACGGGATACAGCTACTGAAGATCTAGCAAAGTTACACTAGGAGCATAAGAGGCTATGTGTGAGAGAAAAAGCCAAAGAGATAACCATTGTCGAGCTTACTAAGGAAAATACAAGATTGAAGTAAGAGTATGCTGAATTGGAAGAAGAAAGTACCGAAGCACAGGCAAAAATTAACATGCTAAATAGTTATTTGAGCATGCTAAGTCAAAAGTTGGATGAATAAGGAGACCACATCGTTGCATTGGTTAGAGAACATAGAGAACTATCATACCAAGTCTGGTGTGGTAAAAGAGAGAATTTAGGAAGGTAGAAATACATTGAGCACTTAACAACCCAAATCCATAAAGGGATATGTAAGGCAAGAGAGATGGTGGAAGAGGCAGAGATATTAAGACAAGTGGTGGCCTCAGCAAGAGAACATGGATAGCGCCTCTTGAACTTCATAGAAGAAGCCAAGACCCAGTATGAATAGATTGAACAATTTTATGGCTATAATTCTAGGATGATAAACTCAATGTAGATCAAAATTTTTTGGAATAAATGAAATTTTTTAGTTGAATATCGTTTTAAGGCAAATGTTCTCTGCATACATGCATTTTTCATTCATTGCATTCTCATTCATTACACTTAACAAAGTAACCATGTGATGATCATTTACTAATTCTAAGATATGGTACTCAAGATCCCAGATAGCTCCATCTAGTGAAAATCTTACCCATCGATATAACACAAGATCCAGAGCAAGGTAAATGGAAGAAAAAAGTTCCCATAAATTTGAAAAGATAGAAAAAGCACAAGAAAAGATTGAAAGTGAGCTAAGCAAGATTCTGGAGGCTCTTAATAATATGAATAAAGAAAAAGGAGTTGCAGAAAATACAAGCCAGCAAGTTTCCCCATTACAAGAAGTGGCTAACCCTTTGTACCCTTCAAGTTTTGGCCCACCTCAGGCCCAGTCTGTTCAAGAGGTCTCGCCACAACACTTCGTATATCCAACATATCCTGAAATACCATCAGCTTTCAATCCAGGGTAGTATAATAGCTATATAAATCCTGTCTTCACTAAAAAGGTAGCAAAACCAATTTTTGATCTAGATGATTTAAAATAAAAGGAAAAGGAAAAGATGAGAGTGAAAGTTCAGGAAAGTTTCAAGATTAGCATGTTAGAGCAAAGGCTACAGGCTGTGAAAAGATTTAGTTTTTATGGGTCAGTTGATGCTGCTGGGCTCTGCTTAGTTCCTGATGTGGTTATTCCTCATAAGTTTAAAGTACCGAAATTTAAAAAATATGACGGTATAAAGTGCCCCAAAACTCACATCACTATGTATTGCAGGAAGATGGTAGCTCATTCGCATGATGAAAAACTCTTGATGCATATTTTTCAGGACAGTCTTACTGGCTCTGCGGCCAGATGGTATGTTCAGTTGGACAGAACTCGCATTCGCTCTTGGAGCGATATGGCACATGACTTTATTGGTCAATATTGACATATCATCGATTTGGCCCCTGATCGTTTGTCTTTACAGAATCTGACAAAAAAGGTAAACGAGTCTTTTAAAGAATATGCCCAGAGGTGGAGGGATGTTACTTCTCAGATACAACCTCCTCTGACTGAAAAAAAAACTATAGTGCTGTTTGTTAGCATTTTAAAACCTCCCTATTATGAAAAGATGATAGGGAATGCAATGAAAAATTTTGTTGATATGGTAATCTTAGGAGAAATCATTGAGAGCGCCATCAAGAATGGCAAGCTAGAAAGAAATGAAGCATCTAGCAAAAATGTCTTGAAAAAAAAAATTGAAGCTCGGGCTGTGAGCTTTGATAGACAGCCACTTAAAGGTTATTCACCTTACCTACCACCAAAATATCTACCATATCACATCGCTGTAAATAATACTTTCTTTCACCCATACCAACCATTTACACAACCACCATACCCCCAAACATATCAAGCCCCTTATAAACCCCAAAATACCATGTATAGTCTTAACATTCAACCTACCTCAAGACCCCAAAATTGCTCAACTAACCCCATTGGTGGCTCGCGGGAGCAACGAATCACTCATGAGAAACCCTTTTTTGACCCAATTCCAATAACTTATATTGAATTATATAAGGAGCTTTACAATAGTCATTTGATTACCCCAAGTAAATTAGAACCCCTCAAGCCACCTTACCCCAAGTGGTATGATCCCACCGCCTACTGTAACTACCATTATAGGATTACTGGTCACTCTACCAAAAATTACACTACCCTAAAACACAAAGTACAATGGTTGATCAAGGATGGGATGATTTGTTTTGATACTGGAGGGATGACTGCGCCGAATGTTAGTGGTAATCTTTTACCGAATCATAATGTGAATGCTATAGGTGAAGAACAGAAACATCATGTGAAGAAAGAAGTGGCAGATATTAAGACACCTCTCAGCCAATTGTTCGATATTTTACGAAGAGCAGACATGATACAACTGGTAAGTCTATACAGTTATCATGGAGCATATATAACTGACACAAGTTGTAAGTATCATAGTGGGGCAATGGGTCATTCCATTGAGACCTATGAGCAGTTTCACCAAGAGGTGCAAAAATTTTTAGATTCACATCAAATGGAGATTTATGAAGAAAGAAAAAACTTGAAGAATGTTGAAGTGTACATGACTGATAGGCCTGTAAAATTGTTTTCAAAACCAGTGACAATTCATTGTGGGAACAAACCAAAGTCATCATAGAAAAACTCTTGCCCAGGCTGGTAACTTTTAAAATCCTGACTCTTTTTTATACAAAGATGATAAAGTTGTATCTTGGAGATATGATTGTGACACTGTAGTCAGAGACAGAAAGAAGAGGTCTCCAAAGTCGATGCTTTCAATATTACTGGTGTAAGAGGCATTACTCGAAGTGAGAGATGTTACACTCCAAAAATGCTAGAGAAAGCTAGAAGGGAGAAGGCTAAAGAAAAAGAAAGACGGAATAATCTTGAGATAAAACCCGAAGAAGATCAACCGAAGCCAGTATCAGAAAGAGAGATTTGTAAATTTCTGAAGCTGGTAAAACATAGTGAGTATTTTGTTATGGAACAGTTGAATAAAATGCCAGTTCGAATCTCATTATTATCATTGCTGCTGAACTCGGAGCCACACCGAAACACCCTATTGAAAGTGTTAAATCAGGCATACGTGGCACATAATGTATCTGTTGAATATGTGAACCACCTGGCTGGAAATTTAGTCATGTCAAATCACATTTCATTTAGCGATGATGAGATTCTTTTGGAGGGAAAAAGAAATGTCAAGGCTCTACATATCACATCAAGTGCAAGAGCCATATTATAGCCAAGGTCCTTATCGATAATGGCTCTGCTATCAACGTCATGCCTATGTCAACTTTGGCATGGCTACCCATTGATTATTCTCATATGAGGGATAGTCAGATGATTGTGAGAACCTTTGATGGGACCAAAAAAGAAGTTCTGAGGGATATTGAAATGCCTTTACAAATTAGGTCATGCACTTTCAATATAAAATTTCAAGTGATGGATATCTCTCTATCTTACAGCTGTCTGTTAGGAAGACCATGGATTCACATGACAGGAGCTGTGCCTTCCACTTTACACTAGAAGATCAAGTTCAATGTAGAAGGTTAATTGGTAGTGGTAGTTGGAGAGGAAGACATGCTGATGACCCAACCATTGAACACTCCATACGTAGGGCTGTTGAAAAAGCATTGGAATGCTCCTATCGATCTTTTGAATTGGTCAATTCTATAGGTGAAAGATTTCAAAATCAACCTTTTTTAAAAATAGTGGTGAGCCAAGTCATCAACAAGGGCTGGTATCCAAGACTTGGGCTAGGTAAAAACTTGCAGGGAATTAAAGAACCTCCAACAATAATAGACAATAACGACAGGGTGGGCCTAGGCTATGAGATGGCAGAGTGGGAAGTCAAAAGAAGGTCATCAAGAAAGACAGCAAGACTGATGTTTATCCCACATTTATATAAAACTTTCAGACCTGGAGGATTCATGTACCCAGATGCAAGAAAATGTGTGAAAGACGATTTTACCCAGTTAGCCATTAATGTTGTTGAAGATGAAGTGAAGGTTAATCAAGAGGAGTGGGTTCACCTTTGTCCACTAGATTTTGAGCTCAATAATTGGAGTGCCATTGAGATGCCTTTGACTTTTGATTTAGATGCAATGTAATTGTAACATCTCAATAGCTATTGTCCAAGGCATTGGGGTGATCTGTTCTGTTCGGGTCATTCATCATTTATTATTTTTAATAAAAATTAAAAAGTATGCATTTTCATTAATTTATTCTTGTTTCTTCATTATTTCCATCTCTCCAAGCACATCTTGCCAACATATCTCATTTCATTCAATTGCAGGTCTTTAAATGAACATGAAGATAATCATGATAACAATCAAGATGTTAGCTTTGAGAATTCAATTAACACTAATGAACTTGACAATGAAAAAAATTTTGAAGAACATGTTATACCTCCGGACCTAATGAGGATGATTGAACAAGAGAATAAGCCAATTGAACCTCATCAGGAGGTAGTGGACTTAGTGATCTGAAAAATAAAGAGAATAAGAAATAGGTCAGAATGGGCACTTCACTTTCATCAGGAAATAGGAAACGATTGGCAGACCTACTTCAAAAATTTATAGATATATTTGCTTGGTCTTACCAGGATATGCCAGGGCTAAGCACAGAGATAGTGGAGCATAGATTGCCCTTAAAGCCAGAATGTAAGCCAGTTCAACAAAAATTAAGACGGATGAAGCTCGAAATGCTGCTAAAGATTAAATAAGAGGTGAAAAAACAATTTGATGCAGGTTTTCTACAAGTGGCTAAGTATCCAAAATGGATAGCTAATATAGTCCCAGTTTTAAGAAAGATGGAAAAGTATGAATGTGTGTAGACTATCGAGACTTGAATAAGGCTAGCCCAAAGGATAACTTTTCTTTACCTCATATCGATACACTGGTAGATAACACGGCTAAGCATTCGATTTTCTCTTTTATAGATGGTTTCTCGAGGTATAATCAGATAAAAATGATTACAAAGGATATGGAAAAGACTATTTTTGTGACCATGTGGGGAACCTTCTGCTATAAAGTCATGCCTTTTAGGTTGAAGAATGCTGGGGCAACATATCAAAGAGCTATGGTAACACTCTTCCATGACATGATGCACAAAGAGATTGAGGTGTATGTAGACGATATGATTGCAAAGTCTTGTGAGGATGAAGATCATGTCACCAGCCTCAAAAAGTTATTTGAAAAGTTGAGAAAGTTTCAACTCAAATTAAACCCAGCCAAGTCCACCTTTGGGGTAAAGTCAGAAAAGTTGCTAGGCTTTGTGGTCAGTGAAAGAAGAATTGAAGTTGATCCAGATAAGATACGGGCTATTCAGAATTTGTCACCTCCCAGCACACCAAAAGAAGTTTGAGGTTTTCTGGAGAGATTAAACTATATTTCTCGGTTCATCTCTCAGCTTACTTACAAATGTGATCCCATATTTAAGCTTCTCCGTAAAGATAATCCTGAAAATGGAATGAAGAATGTCAAGAGGCGTTTGATAAAATTAAGTAATATTTATTGAACCCTCAAGTATTGGTGCCACCTGTTTCAGGGAAACTTTTAATCTTATACTTAACCGTATGTGAAAATTCAAAGGGATGTGTGCTGGGGCAGCAAGATGAGGTTAGCTGAAAGGAAAGAGCTATTTACTATTTGAGTAAAAAATTCATGGAATATGAATCCAAGTATTCTTCATTGAAGAAAATATGTTTTACATTAGCGTGGACTGCCAAAAGACTCAAACAGTATATGCTCTATCACACTACTTGGTTCATAGCGAAATTGGATCCCATTAAGTATATCTTCGAGAAACTTTCTTTGTCTGAAAAAATCATTAGATGGCAAGTAATGCTCTCAAAATATGATATTATATATGTGAGCCAAAAAGCAATAAAAAAAAGTGCTATAGCAGAATTTCTTACAGATCGTGCTACTAAAAAGTATGAGCCGATGAAGCTGAAATTTCTTGATGAAGACTTAATGACTATTTTCCAACTAAAAGAAGAGGAGCATGTGGAAAAATGTTAGAGAATGTACTTTGATGGAGCTACTAATGCCTTGGGGCATGAAATTGAGGCGATTTTGATTTCTTTAGAAGAACAATACTGTCCTGTAATAGCGAGGTTAAATTTTAATTACACAAATAACATCGTTGAATATGAGGCATGTGGCATGGGTTTGCAAGCTGCTATAGATAGAAGAGTGAAAATACTAAAAGTGTTTGGAGACTCAACTCTAGTTATATGTCAGTTGAAAAGAGAATGGGAGATAAAAGATTCAAAACTTATTCCATATCATAAGTATATTCTAGAGTTGGCGAAACAATTTGAAGATATCCAGTTTGATCACTTACCTCGAGAAGAGAATTTGATTGCTGACGTATTGACTACTCTGGCTGCGATGATTCGAATTAATGACAATACTGACATTCAACCAATCAAGCTAGATGTTAAGGATATACCAGCTTATTGCTCTAATGTAGAGGGAGAAGAAGATGAAAAACCCTGGTATTATGACATCTTACAGTATGTTAAGGATCAACAGTACCCAGTTTAAGCAACAAAAAATGATAAAAGGGTCATCCGAAGATTGACTATGAGCTTCTTCCTGGATGGAGATGTCCTGTACAAAAGAAGCAAAGATTAAGTATTATTGAAGTGTGTAAATGAGACTGAAGCAAAAAAAATCATTGAAGAGGTACATGATGGAATATACGGGGCACATACTAGTGGATATATGATGGTAAGACAGATTATGAGAGTAGGATATTACTGATTGACAATAGAGAGTGATTACATTGATTATACTCGTAAATGCCATAAATGCCAGATATATGCTGATAAGATCCATGCTCCGCCATTTGCTTTACATGTTATGGTACTACCATGGCTATTTTCAATGTGGGGCATGGATGTCATTGGTCCAATCACCCCAAAGCTTCTAACAGGTACAGATTCATTTTTATGATGATAGATTACTTTACAAAATGGATAGAAGCAGCTTCATATGCAAATGTGACACGCTTTGTGGTTTGCAAGTTCATAAAAAAAAAGATCATCTGTAGATATAAACTTTCGAAGAGAATTATTTCAGACAATGCCAAGAATCTAAATAGTAAGATGATGCAAGAAATATGTGCTCAATACAAGATCAAGCATCATAACTCGATACCATACCGTCTAAAAATGAATGGAGCAGTTGAGGCAGCCAATAAGAACATAAAAATGATTTTAGAAAAGATGATCAAGACTTACAAAGATTGGCATGAGAAGTTGCCATTTGCATTGCATGCATATTGAATGTCAGTTCGTACTTCTACTGGGGTAACCCTATTTTTTTTGGTTTATGGAATGAAAGCTGTACTACCAGTAAAAGTAGAGATCCATTCTTTGAGAGTCTTAAAAGAAGTAGAGTTAGAAGAAGCTGAATGGATTCGAGAACGTTATGATCGGTTAAATTTCATAGAAAAAAAGAGATTAACTGCACTGTGCCATGGTCAGCTGTATCAAAGAAGAATGATGAGGGCTTATGATAAAAAAATTTGGCCCCATTGCTTTCGAGAAGAAGAGTTAGTCTTAAAGAGAATTCTTTCAATTCAGCACGATAGTAGAGAAAAATGGACTCCGAATTGGGAATGACCGTATGTGGTGAGATGGGTTTTTTCGGATGGAGCGCTGATACTGACTGAGATGGATGGAAATGATTTACCCCATCTTATAAATTCTGATGCTGTGAAGAAATACTATGCTTGAAAAAATGAAAAAATGAGAAAATGAAAAAAATGATGAAAAAATGAAAGATGAAAAAATGAAAAAATGAAAAATGAAAAAAAGAAAAAGTGAAAAAGGAGGACTTAAGGCGAAAACCCTAAAAGGGCGGTTTGAGTCATAGGGGGTTTGTCTAAGTTGAAAACCTGAAAAGGTAGCTTAGATAAGGAGAATACAACATTGAATTTAAAAGTCCGCTGATATGGAGTCTAACAAGTTCGGAAAAGTTTCAAGTTGTTAAATACATCAGAGGGTTGAGTTTTCAAAAAAAACTTTGAGATATGTTATCATGATTATATGCTTGTTCATTTTGGGCTTTGTCCCCATACTTATCATTGTAATTCTTTCTTGACCAAAGTTTGCGAACATTTTGCTAATAAAAAAATATTTTATTTCATTCTTTGTGCCTTTTTCTGATAACTGTTTCTCAACCATTCATATTCTTTTCTTCTTAGTACCCCACCATGGAAGAAATGTGCAAATGCATTCTTACTTTTTGAGTTTGAAATAATGATTGATGAATGAATAACAACATAAAAAGATTTTTACATTACATTGAATAAATCAAGAGTGATAAAGGCAGAATTGAGATGTTCAGTTCCTGATTAGGACATTGAATCTGGGGAGAGATTTTTTTTACAGAAAGATTATGAGTGGAAGAAACAATTAAGAGCTACACTGGTTCAATCTTAGAAGAACAGTGTAATTGGATCTCTGAAGAATCAAAAGGCTTGATGCCTAAGAGAAAGCTTGAAAAACTTGAGTACCATACATTGAACAGAAATTAATTAGTCAACATTTGCATAGGATGTATTGAAATTCATATGCATTTGCATAGCATACACTACTTTCAGGAAAGTATAGTGTATAAATTCAAGAAGCAGGGGTGTTCCAACATCCCACATAGAGAAGACAGATATTAAGATATTTTGCAAAATTGAAAAAAGAAAAGCTTGTCAGGTAAGTTCCTAATCCTTGAAATAGGATGTCTTTTGGTATCAGGGTTGATTTATAAGACCTTTGGGCGTAATCTCCTGAAATTCCTTCAAACACAACTTTCAACTCCTTTGGACATGATTGTCAAGGAGCAATTTACTTTTCAAAAGTCGTGGTGCCTCTGTTTAGAGGAGCAATTTACTTTTCAAAGTCGTGGTACCTCTGTTTAGAGGAGCAATTTACTTTTAAAAGTCGTTGTGCCTCTGTTTAGAGGAGCAATTTACTTTCAAAGTCGTGGTGCCTCTGTTTATAGGAGCAATTTACTTTTCAAAGTCGTGGTGCCTCTGTTTAGAGGAGCAATTTATTTTTTCAAAGTCGTTGAGCCTCTGTTTAGAGGAGCTTTGGTTAAAAATAAAAAATAAAAACAAAAACAAAAGCAAACAAAAAAATATAAAAAAAATAAAAAAATAAAAATGTTGAGTTGAATCTTGATTGGGTGTCTACGTCTTTGCGTAATTTTTGTTTTACAGAAAATGTACAAAGAGGAGCAGTTATAGACACCTAATTTGATCTAGGCCCGGATCAATTGGGCCTGGTCCAAATAGGTAAGTCTAATTTTTTTTTGTTATTTTTTATTTTGTTATTTATTCTATATTTTATGTATATATTTTCCTTTATATCCTATGTAATTATTATTTATTTATTATTACTATTTATTAATATATATTTTTATTTTTATTTTTTTTATTTTTTATTTTTTATTTTTATTTATCTAATTATATATCTTTTATTATTATTATTATTATTTTATTTATCCTATAATATTTTTTTGATTTATCTTTTCTAATTATCTATCCCTGTAAAAGGGACCTCCTGGGACAAAACAAGACACAGAGAAAAAAACGTGAGCAAAGCTACTGATTTGAGAGATAGAAGAGTATAGAAGGCTAAGAAGTATTTTGGGAGTTAGTAGGAATTTTTTTGAAGATTTTTGGCGATTTTTTTTTGGAAATTTTGGAAAATTCCAGATTTCGATTGAATTTTCCGGTGAAAGTTAAATTTTTTGACGAAAATTTCGGTCAACTTTGAAGTTTTCGACCAGCTGCCTAGTTTCCGGTGACCTTTCCCAGAAAAACGACCACCTTCCGGCGAACTTCCAACGAACTTTCGACGAAAAATCTAGATTCCGATAAAATTTTTCAGAATTTGGCGTACATTCAACCGGAGTTCTTCAACAGTTTAGAGAGAAGCGAGAGAGAAGGGAAAGATGAGAGAGAGAGGGAAGGAGCTTTCTGTCGAAAAACAAAGGGAAAAGCCTTATATACCCTTCTAAAATGACTTCATTTTTGCCTTAAGTGACCCAGAGGATCCGTATTTTTTACCGAGATCCGACCCGACCCGAGCATCGACCCGTTTCCTGACCCGCGCGTGTCTGCCCCTGAGCCGAGCTGAGCTCCAAAGCCGCTTCTCCGAGCCGTTTTCTCTTCCTTGAGTCGA
Source organism: Durio zibethinus (assembly GCF_047325235.1). Lineage (NCBI taxonomy): Eukaryota > Viridiplantae > Streptophyta > Magnoliopsida > Malvales > Malvaceae > Durio > Durio zibethinus. Next base: position 31,120,352 of record NC_143162.1, read on the forward strand.
GCCAAGCCGAGCCGTACATCGAGCCACTCCAAATTTTTTTTTAATTTTTTTTATTTTATTTATTAGATTAGGTTTAGTTAATATTCTTTTTATCTTTATTTTATTTTTATTTTTGTTTTACTTTTCTTTATTTTATTTTTGTATTTTTATTTTGTTTTATTATTCAATTTTCTTTAAATAAAAAAAAATCTTTTTGGGAAAAAGTTGAAAGTATCAATTTTTCTTAAAAAATAAAATTTCAAAAAAAAGGTTTTTGAGAAAAAGTTGAAAGTATCAATTTTTCTTGAAAATCAAAGTTTCCAAAAAATATTTTTAGAAAAAAGTTGAAAGTATCAATTTTCCTTAAAAATAAATTTCCAAAAAAATTATTTTTGGGGAAAAGTTGAAAGTATCAATTTAAATAAATTTTCAAAAAAAATTTTTTGGGAAAAGTTGAAAGTATCAATTTTTCTTGAAAAAAAAAGTTTCAAAAAAATATTTTTAGGGAAAAGTTGAAAGTATCAATTTTTCCTGCACAAGAACAATCATCCTTTCCTTCCTTTTTATTTTGAGTTTCATTTTTATTTTTCTTTAAATAATCCGACAACGGAGCCTCTGCAAATGAAACAGTAGTTTTTTTTCTTGCATACTCTTGAAGTGAGTATTAGAGTCAATTGAGAATAATTTTCAATAATTAATTACTTAGTAAAATTTTAAAGCTCATTGGATAACATAAATTTTAGCTGGTACCATCTTTTGATGGGCGTTGTGAGGGTGCTATAACCTTTTTCACACGTAACCGAACTCTCGAACCCTGTTCTGGTTAGTAGACCTGAACCTATTCTTTTCGTGACCCTTAAATTTGGTATTCACTGAAAGGACAGATTCTTTAGGTGACCAATCGTACCTAGATAAAAAAGATTGGTGGCGACTCCCTTAAGTCAATGTCTAGCGATGGATCCCCAGATCTAGACGTTATGATAGATAGATCATGAAAAAGAGATGAATATATTAAATTCTCAACATGATCATATGGCAGTGGGGTGGTTCTCTAGTGGCTTAAATTTTCAAACCAAAATTTAGATCTAGGATCCTATAGAGGCTTTTTGGAAAATCCTAATGGTGGAAATCAAGTGAAATGTGAGAGGAATACTTAATGAAGTTTTGGTGGTCACCAGAAGTGACCTCGATGATAGATCTGAGTTTTTTCTATTTTAGCTTTTCTTAATTTTTAGGAACAAATAAAGCTTTTTTGGGAAAATCTAAGTTGTTAGATCAAAAGAAGAGGCAAAGAAAAATGTTTTGACATTTTTTTTGAATTTTTTGGTACTAGTGACCTACGATCGATGACGACATTAGTAACAATTCCAGTAGCTGAAAGTTAAGAGGAGAGAGAAAGAAGAGAAAATGAGAATAAGAAGAAGATGAAAAATTTAGTGTTTTAGGGCTATTTATAATAAAATAAAAAAGACGTCGTTTTAGTTAAAGTTGTAACCAAGTTATCAAGCTGAGCTAGGAACCAAGCCAAGCCATGTTTTTGAACAAACTGATCAAGCTGTTGACTATGGATTTAAGCTGGTTGACTGAGCCGTTTGAGTCACCCCTTGGACCTTTAACTAGAGTTGATCAGAGGCATTTTAGGTATTTTAGTCATAATTTTTAATTTTTAATTTTTTGCTCTATTTTTTATATTTCTATTATAAATAGTAGAAAATATAAAATATTTTTTATTGAAATTCATTTAAATAATTGCTAAAAAATAAACTTAGGAAAATTTGAAAATTTTATTTTCTCTTAAATAATTTGAAAAAATAAAATGAAATAATAATAATAAAAATTTTAGTAAACAAGAATAAAGAAAAATATAATAAATAATAAATAAAATGATAAAATAACAATAAAATCACAAGTGGTGATTTTATTTGACATGTTTACACAGAAATTTTCTAAAATATTCTAAAAGTGTTAAAAATATTTTAAAATTTTTCAGGTATAAAAAAATAGTATTAATAAAAAATAAAATCACAAGTAGTGATTTTTCATACAAGGAAAAATTTTAAAATATTCCAAAAGTGTTGAAAATATTTTTAGAATTTTTCATAAATATAATAATAACCATATTCAATACAAATTAATAGAAAAAATTAAATAAATGCATAAAGAAAAGAATAATAAATATAGCAATAAAATCACAAGTAGTGATTATTTAAAAAGTATTTTTCAAAAATTTGCAGAAATGTTAGTAAGATTTTTGAAAATCTTTTCCAAAAAAAATTATTAAAATACTTAAATTGTCAAAGTAAATAAAATTTTGCGAGAATAAAAGTAATGAGTGATAATTTTATCAAAATTTCTTAGGTAAGGTATTTTTTTTCAAAATAGTTCAAAAATATTGAAAATATTTTGAAATTTTAACTAATAAAAATTTTTTATACCTCAATAGTAAAATAAACAATAAATAAATATTACATAATAGATTAAAATTTTTGTCAATTAAGATGTTGGTGATTTTCTTCTAAATTTTTAAAATCTACCATAAGTGCCTGCATAAGGAAATTATAATACACCTTTCAAAGTAATAAAATAAATTTGACAACGGAGTTTTTTTCAAAAAAAAATAAATGATTTTTTTAATACTTTTGATGTAAAAAAATTTCTTAAGTTACATTAAAAGTATCGGGAATAGCTTTAAAATTTTCTAATAATAAAAATATAAGACATAAAATTAAATATTAAGTAAAAGATTATTCAAATAAGACTATTTTTAAGATCTTATAAGATTAATTGATACCATTTTTGAATGAACATTATGAAGATTTATAAATTAAATTACATATAACTATATTTTCAAACCCAAACTCAAATTTGTAGACCAAAATATAAGATTGATGATCAAACATTTTTTAACAAAATAAATTGATGACGACTCTTGATTTTTACGTTTAGCGGTCGAGTCTTCGAATTAATATGTTATGAGAATGCTATAGATAAAAATAACAAGCAAAAATAGATTGAGTCAACTGAAATGTAAAAGAGATTGGGGAAATTAAAAAAACCATGTGGAAGACATGTTTTATGGCAACATTATAATAATAAAATAATTGTATCAAAAAATTTATAATGAAAATGGCAATGACGTGAAACTATAGAACTGATTTGGCGGGTGCCTGAATATGAAATAGAAGCATTTAGAGGAAATTAACGGTTACCTTGTATATGAAATAGAAGCATTAATGGGAAGATAAAGGAAAATAACATGCAACTTAACCAAAGACCTTCAAAAGATAACCATTTTGCCAATACTTTTTGTCTGTTTTGTTTCGTGACTGGAACTTTAAAAATAAATAAATAAATAAATTTGACTTTTGAAAGAAAGACGGAACATTGAGACTTTTGAAACATGTTCTAACAACTAAAAAGACTAAAACATAAAATTTTTTATTTATAGAGATCAAGACCCTGTAGTCGTTGCACGACTAGGATGTTAAGCTACAAACAAAGCTATTGGGTTGAAAGAAAGCTTTTTCTTTTTTTATTTTGATTGGGTTCATATTATTCTGAATAATATTTAAATACTTTCAATATCATATTTTTAATGACTTTCATTTTAGAATAATGTTAAATTAGATGTATCAGATTGATATTACAATTACCTAATTTTTTTAAACAGTAACAAAATAATTATGTAGCCGGGACCTTTTACCGGCATATACAAAGAGTACAAAAGACTACAACGCCACTTGTAATTTATAGTCAGACAGCAAGCAACTCGACAGGCACCTCCTCCTCCTTTTCTCCAGAGTCGCCGCAAACTGTTTGTTTCTCCGTTGAATTCTGAGGCACCTCATCATGCAATGTGCACCTCCCTGTTGCCTGTGATTCTGCTGTGTGGGATTGGGAGGGTAATTTGGAGCCTTGGAAACATTTTTGTTTCCGAAGCAGGTCCCTTAGTCGGTTGAATGCTAGCATAGCTAAAGAACAAATCAACTCAAAAGTTTGTTGGTAAGATTGAAGTAATATTATGAGAAGCATAAGAATGCATAAAATCAAGACAAAGTAACCAAATGGAGGGAAAATTATCAAGAGAAGGAAGTCACAGACAAATCCTCCCATAACAAGGCCCCAACGGTTCAGTATAGGAAGGTAGCTATTGCAATGAGAATTGAAGATCATGACAGCCACCGCAAGGGAAGTGTAGATGAAGACAAGTATGATGAAAAGTTTCATTATTAGAGCATGCGTTTGAAAGGGAGAGTTATGTTGGTTTTGATACATCACTTGGACGGTAGTGAGCAGCATAAGAACGAGAGAGCCGATGGCAGCTTGGATTTTGGGGGAGCAACTGACTCCTTCCTCACTTTGTACAATTTCAGAGCCTGATTGGTTCATTGGCATCTCTCTCGTTGCTGTTAATGTACTTTTTCAACAAACAAGAATAGAGAAGCTCAAGTAGCACAACGGAGGTGTGATGAAAGAAACGCTAAGGCTGCACTCATGGGGGAAACGGGCAAACAAACATTGGAATCTTATAGCTCCTTTCTCCCTTCCTCTCCCGTCTCTCTTTAATATATTTTTTTGCAAACAAGGGCTACTCAAAAGGGCTTCTGTCTCTCTTAATATTTTTTTTTTGCAAACAAGGGCTACTCAAAAGGGGGTCTGTCACTCTTAATATTTTTTTTTGCAAACAAGGGCTGCTCAAAAGGGTGTCTGTATCTCTTAATATATATTTTTTGCAAACAAGGGCTACTCAAAAGGGATTCTGTCTCTCGTAATATTTTTTTTTTTGCAAACAAGGCTACTCAAAAGGGTGTCTGTCTCTCGTAATATTTTTTTTTTTGCAAACAAGGGCTACTCAAAAGGGGGTCTGTCAGTATTTTTTTTTGCAAACAAGGCTACTCAAAAGGGTGTCTGTCTCTCGTAATATTTTTTTTTTTGCAAACAAGGGCTACTCAAAAGGGGGTCTGTCAGTATTTTTTTTTGCAAACAAGGCTACTCAAAAGGGGGTATTGTCTCTCTTAATTTTTTTTTTTGCAAACAAGGGCTACTCAAAAGAGAGAATTGCAGTGTTGGTGCTTTCTCAATTGGAAAATTAGGCAATCTGCTACAAGTTTTAGGGAGTATTGTCTTTGTCATAGTTTGCCAGGAATGCTTTTCCGAATGGTATTTGTTGCGTTAGTCCTCGCTGGTTTGACTAAAAAATTAAAAAAGGTTAGTTAATTGATTACTACACGAGCTTAGTTTAATTTATTATATATACATACTATATTATCCTTCGAATTTTGGAACTTATCGGAAGGTGAAAAAAAATATTTTATTTAATATTCATATATATTAATTAGTTTATGTGATAAATTTTTATTTATTTTATTAATATCATAAAAATTTTTGTATTAATTAAAAAATTAACGATATTAATGTTTTATTGAAATAAAAAAATTAATTGATTATAATAAAAAATAAAACAAATAATTTTTAATTATATAATTCAAAAACTTTTTATTCCCTCTAACCTTTTAAAATCCTTTATTTACTATCTTGACGGCTCAGCCTCGGCCTGCGCAATTATGACTATTTTTCTCGATGTTCCTTTTTTTTTTTTTTTTTTTCATAATACGAGGACTAGGAGGAGGAGCTACAAGGTGGGTTTAGACTCTGCCCTTCACGTCATCCAGCATTCTAACATTGTAAAGATGATGCGTAGGTGTCACAGGTTTCGATCTTGATCCAAAATTCGTACGATCTTAGATTATGATTAAACTTTGTATGCTTAAATCAGCTTATGAAATAAGCGTACGAGCATAAAATCAACCAAAAAAGTAAAATATGCAAGCAAACAAAATAAGCGAATGTTGGAATGCTCTGTAGATTATTGAGTGGTGAATGATATAAATGAGGGTGAGATGAACTTTTATTTATAGTTAAGGCTCTAACATTGGTATGACTATTTTTAAAATCAATGGACTACACATTAAAATACATATTATATTCTGGTTTTAAGGATCCCATCTTGATTTTAAGCGTTAACCAGATTCCCTATTGTGTGTTGTCGATCTTGAAAGATTTTAGATGATTCTGGATTGGCCCCACTCCCCTGGGTCTACCTAGTTGCGGTGTGGGCATGATGCGAGTAAGGCCCCATTGTTATGGGCAGGCCTAACTATCAGGTGAGTGGTCTGGACTCATTTAGCATGTTTATTGCGTGAACCTCTGTTTTTGTCCCTGGTGCGTAAGCCTTGGCCGCTTGGGCGTGGTCCTCAGCTCTTGGAGCACTTGTTCGGGGCATGATATTCTCCCCCACTTGATCCCGTGACACCTTCATCGTGTTCTCTGTGTGAAATTGCCATAGATATTCTATTGGTTCCCAACTAGCTTCATTGTTTGGAAACCCCTTCCATCATAATAAATACTCTTGTCTTGGTTTATAACTCTGTCGCCTTATGACCCAATCAGCAATAATGCTTTGGACCTCCTTTTCATATGAGGCATTGGATTCTAATGGTGCACGCCCTGACTCTGCTCGCCCTAAATCTTTCTGGCCCTCATGGAATGGCTTAAGCATGCTAACATGAAAAATTAGGTGTACATTCGACTTTAGTGGTATATCCAGCTTGTAGGCAACCTTGCCTACCCTTTTAAAAACTCTGAAAAGTCTCTCGTACCTTTAAACTAGGCCTTTATATAAACCTTTATTGTGCATGATGGGGTGCAGCTTCACTATGACTAAGTCCTCTACTTGGAACTGCACATCCCTGTTCCTCTAGTCTGTCTACTTATTTGACTTCTTTACTGCTTGTATAGATAGACTCTGGTTAGGTTAGCCTGCTTGTGCCAAGCCTTGGCAAACCTATATACTACTGGGTTTGGCCCTATGTAACTTGCTGCAATTGAAACTAGTGTTAGCTGTTGCTGCTCTATCACGATCTCAAAAAGGCTCTAGTTTGCTGCTTCATTACACTGCAAGTTGTATGAGAATTGGGTGATATCAAACAGCTTGGTCCAGTCCTGCTGTGTTGACACTCATATAGTGCCTGAGGTAGACCTTCAACAATCCATTTATACTTTTGGTCTTCTCGTCGGTCTGAGGATGCATATTGGTGAAAAAGTTCAAGTCTGACCCCAATAGCTTGAATAACTCAATCCAAAATCGCCATATGAATCACTCATCCCGATCACTAATAATGATTTACGGTATTCCCTAATACTTTACCATGTGCTTCAGGAACAAACAGGCTGATCCTCGACTGGGCATTCATTGGTTGCTAGAACGAAAGTCTCGTACTTAGAAAATCTATTCACCATTACCATGATGCTTCTAAACCCATCCACCTTAGGTAGACTGATTATGAAATCCAGTGTAATGCTCTCTCATAGTTGTTCTGGTCTGGACAAAGGCTCCAAAAGACCAGTTGGTTGTTTGAGCTCCACTTTGTCCTGCTAGCACACAAGACAGGTTTGCACATAGGCCTCAACATCATCCCTTATGTGTGGCTAGTCGTAACAATCCTCTAGCAAGGCTAACATGTGATGCATGCCTAGGTGACCAGCCCATTTCGAATTATGGCACTCCTGCATCACCTCCCTATGAAGCTTCTCATGCTACGACACAAACAATCAATTATCATTGGTTTACAAAAGATCATCCTACAACCACAATCATCTAGTTTAACTTTGCTTGATATGATTGATGAAAATCTTAGTTGTAGGATCGTGGGATAACCTTTCTGATGTGCGGCACCGAGGACTCTTTTGGTTGGCTGATGGCAGCAAAGCTTGCCTTTCGACTGAGGGCATTAGCCACTGTGTTTGCATGCCTAGACTTGTACTCCAACCTGTAATCAAATTCCGTAAAAAAGTCTTGCCAGAGGGCCTGTTTGGGGGATAGCTTCTTTTATGTCTAGAAGTAGTTGGTTGCAACATTGTTGCTTCTAACTACAAACCTCAAACCCAATAGGTAATGCCACCTGTAAACACCCATATGTGTCCATGATTGATTTTCATCATTATTATTACTATTATTTTTTATTAGTATTATTGTTTGTTATTATTATAGTATATTATTATTATTATTATAGTATAGCTTATTACTATAATGTAATAATATACGTCGATCAATATTATTACTTTTATTATTATTATTATTATTATTATTATTATTATTATTATTTATTTATTTATTTATTTTTTTCCTAATCTGCAACTAAAAAAAATTGAAACTTGGAATTGAATTCGGTCAAAGGGTTAATCAGAACCCAAATAAATGGATTTTTAATCAATCCAAGAAATCAGCAATGAACCTAGACATAAATTGAGGTTTGGGCAGAATCCAATCCTAGAATTTAAGCTTGGGATTGGTTTTGTTTGTTTCCTAAAATCTATCCTAAAAATGCCTATAAATCAAACCAAGAATCACAAGAAATAGGCACGATCAATTTTCTAAAAAAGGGTGAACTTAATGTTACTTTCTGGGCAGTAGAAAATTTTTCAGATTTTGATTTTGGAATCTAAGGTTCAATTTGAAGTTTCAAGGTTAGATTTGGGTTTCTGAGGTTTGGAGCAGGGTTTTGGAGAATTTTTGAAGAAATTTGGACAAAATTTGAAGAATCTAAGAATTTTTTTGGAATTTTTTGGAAAAAAATTAGGTTTTGGATGAACTATGAATTTTTTGACAAAAGGTTGAATTTTTCAGCAAAAGGTTGAATTTTTCGACCACATTCCGGCCAATTTTTCATAAATCAGTGAGTTTTTCAATTTTTGATTGAAATTTTTAGTGACTTTTTCAGAAATCAATGCATTTTTCAGTTTTTGGTGGGTGTTCATTGGGGTTTCTAGAGTGATGTCAGAGAGAATTGAGACTAGAAAGAGAGAGCAGAAGGTTTCTGAGAAAAAATGTTGAAACTTGGCTTATGTAGTGACCCAAATAGCAACATTTTGGAAGCCCTCAGACCCAAGTGTAACCTGCTAATCTACGTGCTGAACCACGCGCTAACTCAACCTGAATCATAGGTTTTCTTTTTTTATTTTAATTTCATTTTCTATTTTAATTTATTATTTATTTTATATTTTGATTTTAATTTTATTTTCAGTTTTATTTATTTCATTTTATTTTTATTGAGTGATTTGTCATTTATTAAATATTTTGTAATAATTTATTTTGGAAAAAAAATAATTAAAAAATAAATTTTAAAAATAAAAAATCATTACAAAATAAATTCATGAATTTTATTAAACTATTGAAGAATTTTTAATTTTTAAAATGAAATTCACCAAACTATTGAAAAATTTCATAAATCATTTTCTTTCGAAAAAAAGTAATGAGAAAAAATAAAAAATAATTTTATCCTTTAAACAATTGAAGGATTGTTTTTTAAATTAACTTTTATCAAATTATTGAGAGATTTAATAAATTTTTTTTAAAAATAATAAATAAATATTTTATAAATATTTTTACAATCTTGCCAAACTATTAGGAGATTTGCTTCAAAGTAAGTCCTATCAAACTATTGGGAGACTTTACTTATTTTTTTTAATAAAAAATCTTAATAAATCTGATGACGAAGCCTCTTCAGAGTGAAACATTAATCTCTATGAATACTCATGAAGTGAGAGAATTATTTTAAATTGTTACTAAATTATTGGGATAATTTTAAGACTAATTTTTAATATTAAATAATTTGGTAAATTACAAATATGATCAAGGCTTGGATAATTGAAATCAAACTGGAATCATCCTTTGGATGGATGTTGTGGGGTTCTATAACTTTTCCTATGTATAACCGTACTTCAAACCTAAACTCTAGTTTTGTAGATCAGATCTACTATATTAAGATACCTAAGTCAATCTTGGGACTCCTTTTTAAATATAACAGATTCAATCAGGTGCCCAATCACACCTAAACAAAAAAAATTTATAGCGACTCCTCTAATCTATATCTGACGATAAGTCCACGGATTTATACGTTATGACACCACCAAGTGCTCAAGTAGTGCACCACTACTGTCATCTCTCTCTTAAACTGTGCATCTGTGCTCGATCTCGTTGAGCTTTTGGCTCTCAAATGTAACCAAATGGTTTTCCTGCATCAGTACGCCTCATATCGTAAAATTTAATGCATTGGTATACACCTTATACGGTTTAGCATGATCTAGAAAGGTCAAGACTGACTCTTCGATCACCGTTTACTTCAACTGATCAAAAGTTTATTGGCATTCGGTGCTTCAATCCCACACTTTCTCTTTCTTGAGCAAATCAGTCAATAGTGTGACGATAAATGAGTGGCCTTTGATGAAGTACCAATATTAGTTAACTAACCCAAGGAATGATCTCAGTTCGGTGACCTTGGCTGGTGGTTCCCAATCCAAAATTACAAGGACCTTGGTGGTATCTATATGTATCTTACCACCTCTCATTATATGGCCTAGAAATGGTACCTTTCACTAGGCAAATGAGCATTTTTTTTTATTTACGAATAGTTCATTCGCCCATAAAACCTCGAACACTTGCCTTAGGTGGTGGTCCACTTGTTCCTTTAATGTCTAGCTATAAATCACAATATCATCAAGATAAACCATAACAAAACGATCAAAGAACGGTTATAATACCTTGTTCATGAGTATATAAAATGTTACCAAAGCATTGGTGAGTTCGAATGGCATAACCAAGAACTCGTAAGAGTTGTAATAGGTGACACAAGTAGTTTTAGGCTCATTTTTCTCTATGATCCTGACCTGATAATACCTTGACCATAAGTTCAACTTGGTGTAGCACCTTGCACACTAAGTTGATTGAACAAATCAGCAATTAGGGGGATAGGGTACTTGTTTTTGACGATTAGCTTATTCAGTACCCAGTAGTCAATACACAATCGTAAAGACCTATCATGCTTGCATTAGAATAGAAATAGAGCATCATATAGGGCCTTAGATGGCCTGATATAGCCAATATTGATCAATTCCCTGAGCTGTTTCTTTAACTATTCCAATTCTGAAGGTGACATTCGATAAGGAGCCTTGGTTGGTGGTTTAGACCCAGGCACCTACTCGATCTTATGATCCACCTCTCTCTTAGATGGCAGTTTACTAGGTAACTGTATGGACATCATATTGCTAAAAGCTTCTAGCACTTTTAAAGAGGTATTAGTTTTTGGTTTACTAGGTTCATCATACTTCAGGGCCATCAAGAAGGTGTCTTCATTCTTACTCACTGCCTTGGAAATTAAATGGTCGACAGCACCTTGGTCTTGGACCCATGCCTTAGTAGCACAAGGTATTGGCATCGTGCATCCAGAATACATATATAATTGGTAAAAGGCATATGGATGGCATTAATCTAAACAAAAAATCTAAACCAACCATAAATTCATAATCATCTAAACGTATTACCTCAATGGTCTCTTTACCCTTCCAATCTTTAAGCTGTAACTTTACCCTATATGTCATTCCAATGGTTGGAACCTCTTTGGAATTGACTATCTTGATGGTACTAATCCCCTTGTGCACCTTTAGACCAAGCTTCTGGGTTCCATCACTAGAAATGAACAAATGTGAACCTCTCATGTACATCAATACATTCACCTTGTTATTGGTAACTAACAAATCCACATATATTAGTCCCTTTGGCTTATGGTTCCTTTTACCTTAGATTGCATTAAGCATAATTGAGCCAAGCTTTGTAGTCTCCCTTTCTAGTTCTTTATCTGACCCTTTGTCTATGGCAGTCAGTTTACTTTTTTTGAGGCAGTCTTATGCTTATGTGGCCTTACACATAAAAAGTAAGAGATCGACTTTCGATCTCTTGTAGCCTTCCACTTTTCTACTGATGGCTTACTTTGGCCATCCTTATTAAATAGTCTTAGTCTCTATCTGTGGACTACTAGTCACATTCTTTACCTTTGGACTGTCGTTCTCAATTTTTTTTACTATTGTCCTTCCCCTTAGGCTTGGTAAACTCCAACTTATTCTATGACTTAAACTTCACTAGAGACTTAATAGTGGTCATGGCCTTGGCTAGATCATGCATTCCCATTCTTTGCAGCACATACTTTACCCACGGCTTGAGTCTATTCATGAAGGTAACTAGACCTTCGATCTCATTCAAATATAAGATCTGTAATATCAATTTAGAGAACTTTTAAAGACACTTTTGTATCTCTTTTTACTGAGTAAGCCAACGAAACTTTGCCTATGCCTTATCATTGGCATACTCGAGGTAGAATTACTTTTTAATTCTTTTTGAAACTCTTCTTAGGTTTCAATTAATACACCTTCATGTTTTACATCATCGCACTTACACTTCCACCACAATAAGACAACTTTAGTAAGATACATTAAAGTGATGGTTACCTTAGTAGCATCATTCTGTATGCTTGTGGCTTGAAAGTACTAGTTCATCCCCCATAAAAGGTGTCTACTTCTTTGGTAGCCTTGGTACCCTTGAACTTTTTAGACTTGGGAACATCTATATAGTACTTAGACATTCCAACAATCATGTCATTCCCAATGGTTATTTTGTAAGTAGTGAACTCTTCTTTGAGCTCTTTCATCTTCTTATACATGGTCTCTACCAGAGCCTTTAAGGCCTCATTTTGTTAGGTGCACAAATCAATGGTCTGATTTAAAGTAGCTTGTAGCTTACCTTTGAGCAACTCTTTCATAGAGTCCAAATCCTCAATGTGAGTTTCTACCTTGTCAAGCTTTTCCTTTACATCAGCCATTGTCACCTTCATCTTTGCCAGACGCCCATCTATGTTAGACTAAATATCTCTCGAACTAGCTTTCTTTTCGTTTTTGTGGCCATGTTCTTAGACCTTTGGTTGTTGGTTAGTAATATCAATCTGGGATGCCATCTCTTTGAATGCCTTAAATGTGACCTGAACACAATCTTTATGCAAAACTTGCTCTGATACCAATTATCACGAGCTTCAGTTTTGAGCCAAAATCTATGTGATCTTAAATTGAGATTAAACTCTGTATGTCTAAGTCAGCTTATAAAACAAGCGTGCAAGCATAAAACCAACCAGAAAGGCAGAATATACAAGCTAAGAAAATAAAAGAATGTTGGAATGCTTTATATATTACTATGTGGTGAATGATACAAATGAGGGTGGGGTGGCCCTCTATTTGTAGTTGAGGCCTCAGCATCGGTATGGCTACTCTTAAAATCAAATGATTATATAATTCTTAAAATTAACAAATTACATATTAAAATATATATTACTTTATAATTCTAAGGATCCCATCCTGATTTTAAGGGTTGATCGGATCTCTTGCTAGATGATACTGATCCTAAAAGATTCTAGATGATTTTGGATCGACCTTACTTCCTTGGGTCTACCTGGGTGTGATATGCGCATGATGCGGGTAAAACCCCCTTGTTGTGGGCAGGCCTGGCTATCGGACGGGTAGTCTGGACTCATTTACCATGCTTATTATGTGAACCCATGCCTCTATCCCTGTTGCTCGAGCCGTGGCCGCTGGGGTGCAATCCTTAACACCTGGGGCACATGCCCGAAGCATGACATAGAGAGACAAGGTTTATTACTTTTATGATTAATTTTCTCAACTTTTTTTTGGTAAAAATGTGTCCTTAATTAGGTTCACTTATTTTTTCTTCGTTTAGGTCTTTTTGGTTCTAATTATGTTATCAGTGAGGTGTGTCATACGTGCGGTGTGGTTGAAATTCTTATTTGGCATACCAATCTAAAGGTGTAGTGATACATTAATACTCGCATGCTACTCAGGTTTGATTCGAATAAAACTTGAATTTGGCTCAATTATTATCGAGTTAAATTCGAGCTCGAGTAGCTTAATTTATCAATCGAGCCGAGTTCAAACATTCTTATACTCAGCTTGAGTTGTTTGCGAGCATAATCAAGCTTTTAGATTTTAATATATTTTAATTGATAAAATATCTTAAATTTGAGTTTAAGCTTGAGCACAAATAATTGAGTTTTTGTCGAATATAAGAATCGAGCTTATTTTTACATATTAATTGAGCCTAATTGAGCAAGCTCGAGTAGTTTGATTTTTATTTTGAGTCGAGCTCGAATTAAAAAAATAAAAATAAATCAAGTTCGAGCTAAGTTTTGAGCTTCAAATTTGGAGTTTAGCTCTAGCTTGAAATCGAGCTTGGTATTATATCAACTCGAATTCGATTGATTACAACTCTATACCAATCCAAATGATAAAGTACTTTTCAACTGCATTGAAGTCTCAGTTTTTCACTCATTAATCTTTCTTCACTGAAAATTTTCCTTTTCATCGTGCCTTTCCTTTTCCATATTGCACCCCGACTCTTTTATTTGTCTATCTTTTTGCTCTTGAATTAATAATGCATGGGCCAATATATCTGCACTTATAGATTGATTTGGCATTTGTTGTTATTTATTTAGTTTTTCTTTTTTTATTTCATTTTTTATTTAAAAAATTTAAAACAATTTATTATAATTATTTAACATATCATTTATAAAATTATTGAATAAATTAATTAATAAATAAGTAGCTAAAATACTAAATACATAAATAAATAATCAATTTTATAATTAAATAAATTATTAATGAATGAAAAATAAAATAGATAACTATATAAATAATAAAGTAAATAAATATTAATTATTTTTATTTTAAGATGTATAAGTATACTAATATTGTTTTTTTACAAAATGTTACTTGGTTAAATTTAATATATATATATATAAATCTATTATTATTAATTTTTAACAAAATTATGAATTGATAACAAATAATTTTATTAATTTGTAATTATTTGTTACATTTATAAATTTTAAATATATTATAAGATCTATTATATACCAATTTTAATCAAATGTCAATAATCATTTTTTATGTTTACTATATCTCCCCTTATTGTCATCGTTGATTTTGTATTTAAACACATATCATATTATTAATTTTAATTTTATTATTATGATAATTAATCTTATTTTTACCGTTGTTTTTAATATCATTAGAACCCCTCTTAACGATCCATCTAAATGGATCATTGTTCTCCTTTAACATGTACTTTTGGATCACTTTTCTTTTCTCCATTTATTTCTCTTTTAGCCCTGTTAGTATCAGAAAATTTTGAGAGAAAAAAAAATGAAATTCTATAAATAATTTTTGTGTTTGGTGGAAGTGGAAAAAAATAAAAAATTAATTTGAGAAAAATATATCTTAACTTATTTCTTTCACTTTTCTTACAAAAATACGAAGAAATCGCAGTAAGAATATTAGGAGATTGAGGAACTCGCGTCATCTTTTCTCCTAGCCCTCTCGTCTAATTTGTCTTTATGTTATAAAAAGGCCTAAAGTCATGCTTTAATATGCAAGCTTTGAAAGTTTTATGGTTTCAAATTTTCAAACAAGACTTTTTTTTTTTTGTGGGGTTCATCTTATCAAGTTTTCGACGTTTTAAATCCACTATTTTTTTTATTAATACTATAAAATACAGTTTTTTTCAAATATTTTTCATAATATTTTCCTTGTCATCCAAATAAAACAAGAAAAAATTAGTTTTTCTTATATTTTCATTTTTCTTTAATTTTCTTAATATTTTTCTTTACTTCAAAATTTCCATGAACCAAATAGGGCTAGTTTTGGAAAATGTGACTTTAACATTACTTTTCTTGGTTCATTCATTCTCTTTAGTTTTGAAAGCATGCTCTTCCTACTCTTATTGCTCGATCCGCATTAGGACTATTTTAGAAAAAAAAAAGGGTTTCAAGTATTTAGGGACAAGGATCTAAAATTTTTATCCAATGGGAGTATCAACAAACTTAATGCTACTTACTTGGCAGTGGCCGTATGCCCAAACTTTCATTTTGTGACCAATTGACCCCACTCACCTACTCACTTACAGTCAAACTTTTACTTTGTGAGACGACTCAATTTTAAAAATGTTACATTTATTTATATATGTATAAGGAATCATATGTTTGTCACCAAAATAATAACTTTAGAAGTGAATATCAGTAAATATAGGAATTAATATCATATTTCCCTCAAAAAAAATTAAATAGAGATAGATATGATGAATTATGTCGACCATACCATATTTGTCTCTAAAAGTTCTGATCTAGAGACAGAAATGTTATTTGACCTCTAAATATGCTTTGTGTTGTAGTGACTCCTTGTTCACTACAAATTGTTGGGATTTGCCTTGAATCTCAGAATCCCATATCGAAAGTTAAGTGAGTTTAAGTTTGTCTTGTATCCCACATCGGGAGTTTAGTAAAAGTATAAAGGGTTTCACCCTTATAAATAAGATGTTTTGATTTTAGTTTAGTAACCCCAGAGAGTTAGACACCAAGAGAATAGCTAAGTGAGTAGGCTATTAAAAGGTGTAATTGGGTTTTGGGTTAAGTTTTGAGTAAGGAGTTTTAGGAAACTTTTCTCATTCTAAAAGTCTCACAATTGTAAGAATTTATTTGATAGTGGATTAGGTTTGGAATAGGTCATTTTGAGTTGGGCCGAACCAAATATATTTGTGTGTTCTTATTCTTGATTTGAGCTTGTTATTTTATGTGTGGTTACTGCGCATGGGTGTTGTTTTTCTCAATAAGTGGTATCAGAGCGAGGTTCGAGGTTCGAGGTTTAAGATTCGTGGGTCCAAAAGATCGTGAAGCAGTGTTTGAAGATGTCTGAAGAAGGTATGTCTGGTATGTCTATGCCTAAGTTTGAGATTCCGTTATTTGATGGAAAGAGTAATTTTATGTTATGGTAAAGTACGATTCAAGATCTGTTAGTACAACAAGGGTTGGATCAGGCATTAGAGAGTAGTAAGCCTGAAGGAATGTCTGATGCTAATTGGAATAGGATTCAGAAGAAGGCTGTTAGTACTATTAGATTGACGTTAGCTCCAGAAGTAAAGTACAGTGTGTTGACTGAGAGTACTCCGAAGAGTTTGTGGGATAAACTTGAAGGTATTTATGCTTCGAAGTCATTGACTAATAGATTATGTTTGAAGATGGATCTGTATTCTCTGAAGATGGAAGAAGGTATGAGTCTTCATAATCATTTGAATGAGTTTAATAGATTGGTTTCTCAATTGCTAGCGATTTCTATTGATGAGTTAAAAGATGAAGAGAAGGCTTTAATTTTGCTGTCATATTTGCCCAAGTCTTATAGGCCTTTAGTTCAGACTGTGTTGGTAGGCAGGTCTACTTTGAAGTTGGATGATGTGACTGCCCTGTTGCGTGAGAATGAAAGGTTTATGGGAGTTCAGAACTCATCACCTGGGGGGAGTACACTAGTTGTAGAGGGTTTTGATCGAGAGAGGACTCAAAAGATGATTGATGGATCAAGATGGAGATCCAAGTCAAGAGACAGAGATTACAGTGATGTAGAATGTTATTATTGTGGTGAGAAGGGACATATCCAAGTGCGCTACAGGAAGCTGAGAAGGGATATGGCTGCTTTCAAAAGGGCGAATGATGAGAAGAAATCAGATGAAAAAAAGAGTGATACTGCTGCTATCGTGTCTGATGATGATGATGTTGTTTTGACAACTTGTGCGGATGAGACCCAGACTCTGAAAAGTGATAAATGTTAGGTTTTAGATTCAGCTGCTACAGTTCATGTTTGCAATGATAGAAGCTGCTTTGTGGAATTGGATGAGAATGAAAAGTATGGAGATATTGTGGTTGCTAACAAAGAAAAGGTGCAGATTCAAGGCATTGGGAGTGTTCGCCTTAGATCTCACAATGGTGTTATTAGGACACTTCGTCATGTAAGGTATGTACCAAATTGTCACTACAATTTGATTGCTTTGGGTGAGTTAGCTTCTTGGGGGTACACATATTATGGTAGTAATGATTGGTTGAAAGTGTACAAGAATGATAGTGTGATTCTACAAGGGAATAGGGTCAATAATCATTTGTACATATTTGACGGAGGCTCAGTTGCTAAGATGCCTGTGATGAACGAAAAGAAGAAAGGTAAGCGTGTTAGCTTTGCAGATACTGTTGAAGTGTTTGGAGATTCAAGTCAAGGGAAGATTTGTTGGGATTTGCCTTGAATCTCAGAATCCCATATCGAAAGTTAAGTGAGTTTGAGTTTGTCTTGTATCCCACATCGAGAGTTTAGTAAAAGTATAAAGGGTTTCACCCTTATAAATAAGATGTTTTGATTTTAGCTTAGTAACCCCCAGAGAGTTAGACACCAAGAGAATAGCTAAGTGAGTAGGCTATTAAAGGGTGTAATTGGGTTTTGGGTTAAGTTTTGAGTACGGAGTTTTAGGAGACTTTTCTCATTCTAAAAGTCTCACAATTATAAAGATTTATTTGATAGTGGATTAGGTTTGGAGTAGGTCATTTTGAGTTGGGCCGAACCAAATATATTTGTGTGTTCTTATTCTTGATTTGAGCTTGTTATTTTGTGTGTGGTTGCTGCGCGTGGGTGTTGTTTTTCCCAACACAAATAATAATATATAGTATATGATATTAATTGATAATCAAGAGAAAAATCCCTGTCGATTATTATTATAAACCTCTAAACATCTAAATTTCTGACCTTTCAGAGGCAAGATTAATGCTTGATGATTGGTTATTCTGCATCTCTCTTTCAGACAAGCTTGGGAGCAATCGGTAAAGTTGCACTAGAGCCTCACTTGATCAATTTCTATGATGATTTGGCAGCTCGAGCCTAAATTTACTTGAGCCTTATACATGTGAGGGGCACGTTTCTTCATCAAACTCCCTTCTTCGGAACATGCGATCTTAGACAAACTTTCGTCTGGGCCAATTAGATTCGACAGACCCCACAGTCATGATCACATGCATCCCCACTTCATATTGGATATGAGATGACGATATCTAATAAGTGGAGGACTCGCCTGAGTCATCTCGTGTCCTCTTCAACTTTTGAAAATAGACGTGTGGTTTATCTTTGTTAGGTCAAGAACGGCAGAAGATATAATATATATATATATAATTGTTTGAAGGTAGATACTTCTTTTGTATTAAGAGAAAAACAATTACGAGAATAATCTTAAGCATACAATCTTAAATTAATTGATAATAATTAAAAAGATTTAATTCGAATATAAAATTATAAAAAACTCAATACTTAATATACGTGAGATAATATCACTTTAACATATAATTCTTAATCAGTGGGTTACTGGGTTACATTGTGGAGCTATGTCAAATTAAACAAACATAATTAACTTCATAACTCTTAGTGTGTCTTATTATTATTTCTTTTTGCACAAAAGGATATAATTTTATTACTTTACTTGATATCGACAAAAAAATAGGTCTTCAACTTTTGGCCGAGAATGCATGACCTAGAATCACAAAAAGCAACAGATTAAAGTTTTCATGCAAGCTCAAAAGAATACATGCAACCACTTTTGGAACTCAGCTGTTGTGTAATAGTAATTAAGAAAATTAGCCATTCGATTATCCTTCCTACAGACAAAAATGAAGCATCAGCTCAAATAGATAGTGAAGCAATAATTGAGAACAGTGGTGAATTTTGACGTTTAATTTTGAAAGAGCCAATTAATATTATTTGAATATTATTTTTTCAATTAATGTATCATATTATATATATATATATATATATATATATGATAGTGGGAAAAAAAATTAAGATAGAATTAAAATTAGAGAGTATATGGAGAGAAGTTGTAATTGATTCAAACGCAAAAAAAAACATATTTGATATTTGATTGTAATTTTAAAGTCTTATGAAAAAATTAAAAAGTCAACTTGACTCTTAGCAAATTGATATGTGATTTAATCTTATAAGAAATCTATTGATTTTGGATTTAATTTGTAAGTAATAATTGATTGGTATAATAGATGGATAAATAATTATGTGATTTTAATTTTCTTAAATTACAATGTGCAAAAGTACGTTAAAGGCTGCCTCTAAAAAAAAATTAACATGTTTGGTTTAAGGATGAATTTAATTTATTTACATTTTTTTTGGCCATCAAAGAAAATTTTATTACTAAAAAAGTCCTGATACAAATCAAATTCAAGACAAAGATACATCAAGAGATTATCATAGAGATTCTTTATGTATCAAGGCTACACAAAACTAAACTATCAAGATACATTTAATATTTAAAGGTTTAAAATTTTGGAGAGACCAAGGCCCCTCTGACTTGTATTACGAGCCGCCCTTGATTGAGAAGAACCTGCAGCTGAGGAAGAAGTGACTCTCTTATAAATCACGCATGCATACGTTTGAAGATAACCAAGAGAATGATAAGTTCTAGTTATAAACTTTTATAGTTAATAATTCAATAATGAGTAAATAGCACTCATGGTCTCTAAATTTTAAGTCAAATTTTATTTTTGTTCTTAAACTTAAAAAATTTCTAATTAACTCATTAATTGTCTAAATGTGTATTAATATAGTCAATCTATTTATATAACCATCTAAATTGATTGCAAATATCAATTGGTATCACGTAATGACATTAATTAGTATCTCAAGTAGCGGATGAGGGAATAAAATAGAATTTTCTCAAAGTTTAGAGATTAAAATAGAATTATCACTTAATTTTAACTTAATTTTAAATTTTGAATATTTATTTTCTATTCAAAACAAAAATCTATCTAATAAGTTATATTATAACAAAAAATATAATTTTAAATTGTATTTAAATTTGCATATTTTTTCATTATATTTTTTTGTTATAATATAACTTATTAAATAGAATTTTGTTTTAAATAGAAAATAAATATTCAAAACTTAAAATTAAGTTAAAATTTCCAAATTCTATTTTTAAAAATTTATTAAATTTTAAAAACAAAAAATTATGAAAAATATTATTTTACTCATAAGTCTTAATAAAACATATTATTTTCTATCCAAATAATTTATTTTTTAGATATTAAATATCTTTTATTTTTTATTTTTAAATATATTTTATAAAATAAGTTTTATAAAAAAGAAAAAAATAAAATGTTTTAAAGTATATTTTATTTTATATAAATATAAATTTTTATATTTTTGAATAGATTAATAAATTTACTTTTAAAAATTTTTTTGCATAATATTTTAAAATGATATAGAGTTTTTATTTAATTTCTTAAACTGATATAAAAATTTTTGCTTAATTTTTTAAACATATATAATTTTAACAAAAGCATTTTAAAATTTTCAACTTAGTTTTAATTTTTTAAAAATCTATTTTCTATTAAAAATATTATTTTATTGATAAATGACATCATAATAAAAATTAAAAAATATTTTAAATTATAATATTTTATAAAATATATTTGAAATATATAAAAAATCAATTTTTTCTTGAATTATTTTTATCTTTTCTTTTATTTTTTTTTTATAAAATATATTTTAAAAAAGAAAATAAAAGATATATTACTATTTTAAAAATATATTTTATGGATAGAAAATAATATTTTTATTATAATTTATTAGTAAAATAATATTTTTAATAAAAAATAACTTTTTTGTTTTTAAAATGATATGCCTATCTGTAAAAGATAATGGACAATTTATTATATATCAAATTATATGTATTATATTAGTTCATAAAAATTAACATCAAATTAATCAAAGATACCAAGAAAAAAAACTATATTGATAAAAAGAATTTTTATGAATTCATTGCAAGGCATAAAAAAATGACTAAAAATAAAGACAAAAATCATTATGATTTGTTTATTCCTAAAAATATTTTATCCCCTATCCACCTGAGAAAATTAAGAATTTGAATTTCTTTCAAATCAAGAGATAAAAATAGTATGCATAGAAATCCAATATTTTTAAATAATGTAAAAAAATATGATCAAATTTTGAATAAAAACAAACATCTTGATAGTGATAAAAAGAAACTAATTAAATTAAAAATTTTTCTTTGGCTCAATTATCGATTAGAAGATTTAGCTTGTATGAATTGCTATTGGTTTAATATTTTTTACTTATTTTAATTAAAAGAACTATTTTCTATTTAAAACAAAAATATAACTAATAAATTATATTATAACAAAAAGTATAATTTTAAATTTAATATTTTATAAAATATATATGAAATATATAAAATTTTGAGAGAATTTTATTTTGATCGAGAAAATTATATTTTGGTCTTTCATCTGCCACGTGAGATGCTAGCCGATGTCATCATGTGATACTAGTTGGCATTTGTCATCAATTTAGATAGTTTCATAGATTGAAAGATAACATTGATACACATTTGGATAATTGAGGATTCAATTAAAATTTTTTAAAATTTAAAAACTAAAATAAAATTTGACCTAAAATTTATAGACCATGGGTACTATTTACTCTTCAATATCTGACAAGTTGCAGTCTTTGTTTTATTGCCCAAAGTTCGATAATGCTTTGTTTTTATGGAGTCAATATATATGCTTCAAAAAGAGATTTAAATCATCTTATTCTATGAGTGGAGGAAAGCATAATTTTGTGAAACAAACTCATAAATGTTGCTTAGTTGAATGTTTCATATTGTTCTTATTTTTTTTTTGGTGTTAGTTATTTTTTGTTATTCATGCTTGTGGTCATGGTGTAAGTGAGTAGTTATTAATTAAGCTTTAAATTATAATGTTTCTAATGTTAAGATATATATAAAAAAAATTTTCTTTGCTTAAAAAAAATAACATATGGTATCAGAGCTTTTTTCTTAAAGGATCTATGTGTGAATTTGATACGTCATAGAAGTCGAAGTCAGTCTCTATGTAATTGCTCCAATGGTGTTCGACAGAGACAACTATAAGATTTGGGTAGTATGTATAAAAACATATTTGAAAGTTTTGGATCTTTAAGAAGCAGTGGAAGAAGACTATCAAATTCTTGCATTTTTAGACAATCCCATAATGGCATAGATAAAAGTGCAAAAAGAAAAGAAAATAATGAAATTAAAGGTAAAAGCTTAGTTGTTTACTACAGTCTCATTCACCATCTTCACTCGTATCATATCTTTGAAGTTAGCAAAAGAGATATGAGATTATCTTAAGAACGAATATGAAGAAGATAAAAGAATTAAAAGGATGCAAGTCTTGAACTTGATTAGGGAATTTAAACTTCAAAGAATGAAGGACTCCGAGATGATTAAAGATTACTTCGACATGCTTCTTAGTATCGTAAACAAAGTTAGGCTTCTTGGATATGAATTTACTAACTCAAGAATTGTAAAAAAAAATTCTTGTTACAGTACTTGAAAGATATGAAGTAACCATCACTACCTTGGAGAATACCAAAGATCTATAAAAAAATTTTTTAGCAGAATTGCTTAACACTTTACAAGTACAAGAACAAAAAAGACTGATAAGAAAAGATACAATAATCGAAGGAGCTTTGACAGCCAAGCATTAAAACGTGACTAAAAATAAAAGAAAAAAAAAGATTTTGAAGGAAATGCATCAAGTATAGCATCAACCAATGTAAAAGAAAAGAATGAAAATCAAAAGAAATATTATCCACCTAGCCAATATTATGGAAAAAAGGGTCATCTTTCATTAGATGCTGGAGAAAACCCGATGTTAAATGTACTAAATGTAATCAGATAGGGCATGAAGCTGTTATCTATAAAAATAAAAATCAACAACATGGTAAAGATACAAATATTGCTAATCAAGAGAAAGAGGATCACCTATTCATCACTACACATTTTTCTGGCATCGAACAAGTAAGAGTTGGCTTATAGACAGTGGTTGTACTAACCACATGACACATAACAAAGATCTATTCAGGAAACTATGCAACGCAAACTCATCGAAGGTTCGAGTTGGTAATGGCAAGTACATAACTATGAAAGGACAAGAAACGATTGTAATTTTAACCTGTTCAGGTACAAAATTTATTTTTGATGTGTTGTATGTCCCTGAAATTGATCAAAACTTGTTAAGTGTTGGACAACTAATTGAAAAAAGGTTATAAAGTTGTGTTCGAAGATAAAAGTTGCTTGATTAAAGATGCAGTTGGCCAAGATATTTTCAAAGTAAAAATGAAAGGAAAAAACTTTGCTCTAAATCTATTAGAGGATGAGCAAATTACTTTCTTAATAAAAAAAATATCACTAAAGTATGGCACAAGAGGCTCAGGCACTATCATCATCAAAGGCTACTATAGATAAAATCCAAAAAGATGATAAATAATATTTCAGAACTTGATGATCATATTTCAAACTGTAAAGCATGTCAGTTTGGAAAGCAAAATAGGAAACCATTTCCTAAGGCAATATAGAGAGCATAAAAAAAGTTACAATTAATTCATATTGACATTGTAGACCTACAAAGAATGCCTTCTCTGAAAGATAGTCTTTATTATATCGTGTTCATTGATGATTTTACCCGTATGTGTTGGATCTTTTTTTTAAAGCATAAGTCAGAGGTGGCTCAACTCTTTTAAAACTTTAAAGCCAGAGTTGAGAACGAAAGTGGCTGTAGAATTCAAACTCTCAGATCAAACAATGGCAATGAGTACACCTCTGAAGCATTCAATCATTTTTATGAGGATGCAAGCATCCAACATAAATTAACAGCTCCATACACTCCATAACAAAATAAAATAAGTGAGAGACGAAATAGATTCATATTGGAGATGACATGATGTATGCTACATAAAAAGAACTTGCCAAAGTAATTTTGGGTTGAAGCAGTAAACACTGCTATTTTTTTACAAAACAGGCTTCCCACAAGAGCAGTGAAGGATCAAACACCCTTTGACACATGGAATGGTTATAAACCATTTTTGAATTTCCTTAAAATATTTGGATATTTGTGCTTCACTCATATTCCACAGATCAAGAAAGATAAACTAGATAAAAGAACACTTTCAAGCATCTTCATTGGTTATAGCTCGATTGCAAAAGCTTATAAAGTTTTCTAACCACAAACTAAAAAAATTATTATAAGCAGAGATGTGCACTTTATGGAAGATAAAAAGTGGAACTAGAATAATGCAAAAAAGATGGATCCAACCTTAAAAGAGCCCAAGCTCAAATTTTTTATTTTGGACACAGCAGAACAAAACATTGGAGACTGAGAGAATGAAATGGTGGATAATAGTCCTATCATAGGCATAAGATTACTTTTTGATGTTTATAAAAAATGTAATATTAGTGTGTGTGAACCTACAGATTATGAAGAAGCTAAGACGGATCAAAATTGGATTACTGTAATAAAGAAAGAGCTGTTAATGATTGAAAAGAATGAAACATGGGAGTTGGTTGATCGACCCCAGAACAGAAAAATAATTAGAGTCAAGTGGGTATACAGAACCAAGCTTAATGTTGATGGCTCAATTAATAAGTATAAACCTAGACTTGTGGTCAAAAGATATACTTAAATACTCGATATAGACTACTCAGATACCTTCACACCAGTCGCTAGACTCAACACCATTATGCTCTTACTCGTCGTTATAGTGTAAAAAAATTAGAAAGTGTACCAATTAGATGTCAAGTCAGTGTTCTTAAATGGTTTTCTGTATGAGAAGATCTATGTAGAGCAATCAAAAAGCTATGTAAATGAAAGAGAAGAAGATAAGGTCTATCATCTTAAAAAAGCCTCAATCGTTATAGATCGGGGTTTGAAGTTTTTTACCTTTTTTTTTTTTTGAAACGAGATTGATGTGATTTTTTTTCTTTTGCAGGTAGCTCGACACTGGGTTCCTCCCTGTAGGAAGGATTGTGTTTGTCTTTTTTTTGTTTTTTTTTTTTTGTTTGGTGAGGGTTGAGAGGTTTTGAGTGTTCTGATGTAGGTTGGACTCTAGTTTTTTGGTGGAGTAACTAGTGAGGGCTGATTGAGGTTTCTGGTGTGTCTAAGATTTATCCAAGAGATGGGTAAAAGAGAGAAAGTTGGGTGTTTTATAGATGGGGATCTGGGTGACTATAGATATTGCTAGGGTAGACTATAAGGTGGCTGTAGGGTGGTGGCAGGAGGCTGGTTCGAAGGTTGTAGGGTAAGGGTGATTGCAGGGTGGTTGGTGCCGGGCATCAACCGCCCTGCTTTTTGCCATTTTTTGTTTTTTTGGTTGTTTTTTTGTTTTTAAAATTAATTTTTAGTTTTAATTAAACCAATATTATTATTTTTATTAAAATTATTATTATTAACATGAATTGAAAATAGTAGACCCGGACAAAATCGGTGTCTACACATATTATGAATTACTAAGTGATTTTGTTATAGATGTATTATTTAAGATTAATGTTGCATTATTAATAGCTATTATAAAGCATGCTTATTTGAGAAATTATGTTAGAATGTTTTATTATTCTCGATGCAAGTATGCATATCTCTAACATTTTATAAATATGAGATTTGATAACAAAAAGATGAGCAATAATTGTTTTTTAGATACATTGGTCATTATAGTTTTAAGGTTAAAATAACATAAAAGGTCATAAGTTTTTTCATTTTATTTAAAGAAGTTTTTATACTTTTATTATACTCAAATAAGTTCTTGACATGTAGTTTATATCCAAATAAATTTTTAAATTTTGGCTTTAATTTCTACTTAAATAATTTTTTAATCTAAACCTATTTTTTATTTAAAATAAAAGTTTATTTATATATATATAATAAAAGTATGAAGACTTATTTAAGAAAAGTGACATAATTTATGAGTTTTTATGACAAATATAATTAACATTAACTCTTAGTTGGTGGGTCATATTATCATCTTATTTCTTTCTTTTTTCTTCAAAAAAAAAGGTTAAAATTTTATTACTCTACTTGATATAACAACAGGGTTGCATCAAAAAAAAAAAAAGCATCCAATTAAATTTTGGGTTAAATATAAAATTAGGTCTTGAAATGTATACTTTTTATAAGTTTGGTATTTTAAAAAATAAAATTATCAAATTGTTACTTGTTTTTTTATTTGTTTATCATGTTAATACTTGAGACCGATGTTATTAGTTAACTTTGTTGATATAACATTGTTAGTCGTTTTTCATCTCTTGGCTTAGTAGTTAAGAGACTTTAAAGAAAAGACATGTGGGCCTTTGTATGGGTGTTTGCTATCATTTGAACAAAAAAAAAAAGTTGTTAGTGAATTTTATTGACATTGTATGAACATTCAATAAGATATTGAAACCTGTTAAACAATCTAGTTAGTGTCACATTATCAATGATACATTAGAATAAAAAAATTTTAAATTTTAAAAAAATTTAAAAAAGAAACTAAAATTTTTTTAAAAAATTCTAAACAATTTTAAATTTTCTAAAAAATTCAAAACAATTCAAAATAGTTTTAAAAAATTTTTAAAATTTCTAAAAAAATTCAAAACAATTCTAAAAAATTCTAAAAATTTTTAAGTTTTATAAAAAAAATATATATATGAAATATTTTAAAATTTATAAAAATTATGATATTTTAAAAATTTTAAAATTTTTTGAAAATTTTAATAAAAATTCAAAAAAATGAAAATTAAATTGTAAAAAAATTAAAAAAATAAAAAATTTTAAAAAACATGAAAATTAATAAATCTAAATTTTTTAAAAAAATTCTAAAATTTTTTTAAATTTTTTGAAAAATTAATTAATTTCAAAATTTTTAAATATTTTTAAAAATTAAAAAATATATGAAAAATAATAAATAACAAAAACTTAATATTTTAATAAAAATCCAAAAATTTTCAAAAACTTAAAAATATATATAAAAAATAAAAAATTGTAGGATTTAAAAAATATAAAAAAAATTTAGAATTTAAAAACAAAATTTTACAATTTTTTAAAAGTTTTTTAAAAAATTTAGATTTTAACTTTTGTGATTATTTTTTTGAATTTTTTGAAAATTTTTTGGATTTTTTTTTAATTTGAGATTTTTTTTTAGATTTTTTAAGTTTTAGCAAATTATTTTAGAATTTTTTAAAATATTTAGAATTTTTAGAATTGCTGAAAATTTTTAGAATTTTTTTTTCAAATTTTAAAAATGTTTTAGAATTTTTTTGAATTTTTAGTGATGACATATCATTGATGATGTGACATTGATTTGATTTTTTAACACATATAAATATCTTATTGAATGTTCATGTCACGTCATAAAATTTACTAACAACATTAATTTGATATATCAATATGATAATAAAATAAAAATTCATATATCAATATGATTATTTTATTTCTTTAAGTATCGATAAAAAAATATATAATTAAAAATCATTTTTATATATAATCCTTAAAATTTTCATACGAACTCAAAACAATATATATGTATACTCTTTCCACTTGTAAATGTTCGAATCCAAATAACTTTGATATCTTAGAAATGTTTTTTAAAGTTTAAGATTAGTTTATTAGTCATTAGGCCAATTAAATAATCAATATTAATCGTATGTTTTGACATTATCTTACTCTTTAGTGGTGATATTGAAAATTTTTCTTGAAATTATCTACTTTTTACTTATTTTTAATTCATTATTTTTATAATGAGTAATGCGGACGAATATGATTATATAAAATATAAATATAAATTAATAATAATATACTAATAACCAATACATGAAATATTGAAATTGAATATTAAATATCAATTAATAAAAAATAATAATATTTTTTATCACAAGTAAAGCTAATTTTATATTCAATGTATTACAATATCATATTATTAATTAACAAATGATTTTAATTCATTTAATTTTTACATTTTAATTTTTATGTAATTTAATTATATTTATTTAATTTTAGAAATTAACAAATTAAATCTAATAATTTGAGTGTTAAATCTGAAATGATCCAAACTGAAAATTAAAGTAAGTTGAGATTAAAATGATTCGAATTTAAATAAATTAAAA
Organism: Durio zibethinus; assembly: GCF_047325235.1. Taxonomy (NCBI): domain Eukaryota; kingdom Viridiplantae; phylum Streptophyta; class Magnoliopsida; order Malvales; family Malvaceae; genus Durio; species Durio zibethinus. The sequence goes on from NC_143162.1 coordinate 31,149,063, forward strand.
CTTAAATCGATTTTAACCTAAATTGACATTGACTTGAAATGACCCATATTTTTTTATTTGAATCCGACCTTACTCGTATCCAAAATATTTTAATTTTTTTGTATTCAAAATGAATCAATCCAAAATAATTCAATTCAAATCTAATTCAACCTGTATTTTTTTACCATCTTTATGTACGCGTTCTCATCCAATAGTAACTTAAAAGTTTGCCTTTTTTCTTTTTCTTTTTATTTAGAAGGAGAGATTTGGACTTGTTGATGAAACAAAGAATACATGCACTTATCTTTTGCAGTCCACTGTTATGTGCTAAAAGTAACTGTCATTACTTACTTACTTGATATACACACATATATATATATATATATATATCTTTTAATATTTTATTTGTTCCAAATTGCTACAGGGTTTAACTTGGGCCTAACGTGAACATTGAAATTTACTTACACTTTGGGGAAAAACTAGAAATGATTATATAATGTCGTGAAAAAAAATATTAAACATATGGTCAAGGCAAGTTGTCATTACGAGACAATTAAGCCCAATTCTTCTCTTAAGTATTAAATGTTTGCTACCGATAAAGGTCACTCTCTCAGTGAATTATTCCAGCATATATTCTGGAAATTTTCTTTCAACATGTTTAATTCTTCAAAATTTAAGAGAAATTTTAAAATTGCAATTTTTTAAAAATTAAAAAAAAAATTCTTTAGAATTGTTGAAAATTTTTTAAAATTTTTTAAAGATGGTGTGATCTTGATGATGTGATACTAATTAAATTTTTTGATATATATCAATATTTTATTGAATATTTATATCATATCAGTCAAGTTAACTAATAGCATTAATCTGAAAATGCCAAAATGATAATAAAATAAAAGTTTATGTACTAATCTGACTATGTTATTTTTTTTTAGATATCAAATTGATAAAAAAATATATAATTCATGGGTCATTTTTATATTCAATTTTTAAAATTTTCATACAAGCTCAAAATAATATATATAATCTTTCCACTCATAAATGTTTGAACTTAGAAGGAACACATGGCTACTCCGGAAAGAAAGACATGCCTTAACAAACATCTTACAACCTTGACGCGTACTTAATAAGACATAAGAATATAGAAAGACAAGAACGAAGTACTCGTGGTCAACTCGCAGTGATATTGACGGCCGCCTTTTTTTCCTTCGAGTCACCACAAGCAATATGTTACTTCGTTCTATGCTTGGTCATAGGCAAGCTGCCCCTCCCCGGAACCTATGAGGTCGACAATGCTGCCTGGGAGGGCAAATTGAATCCTTCGAAACATTGTTGTAACTATGAATATGTACTCAAAGATATATCGGTGAAGCAAGTCCCTCGATCTATTGAATGATTGCATAGCTACATCACGAATCAACTTAAAAATATGTTGGCAAGATTTGAGTGTTACTATTAGAAGCATAAGAATGCATAAAACCAAGACGAAATAACCAAACGGAGGGACAAGTATCAAGAGAAGGAAATCACAAGCGAAAACTCCCAAAACAAGACCCAAATGGTTCAGTACAGGGAGGTAGCTATAGCTCGTGCAACGAGATTGTAGGATTATGACGACCACTGCAACTGAAGTGTAGGTGAATGCAGAGACGATGAAAATCTTCATTATCAGACTGTGGGTTTTAAAGGGAGAGTTATCGTCGTTTTGATACATAACTTGGAGGGTGGAGAGCAGCATGAATATGAGTGAGCCGATGGCAGCTTGGATTATGGTAAAGGTAGAGTGATCCATTACGTATTCTCTACATGTATATAGTAAAAATCAATTGATAATAAAGAGGAATATCCGTACAGATTATTATAAACCTCTAAACATCTATGTTTCTAACCTTTCAGAGGCAAGATTAATGCTTGATGATTGGTTGTTCTGCATCTCTCTTTCAGACGAGCTTTGGAGCAATCGATCAAGTTGCACTAGAGCCTCACTTGATCCAACTTCCTGTGACGATTGGGCGCTCAAGCTTAAACTTACTCGAGCATTATATATGTGCTGTACCGGAGGGGGGGCTTGTGTCCTTTTCAACCCCCATCTTTGAAACACCACCTTAGACAAACCTTTTGTATGAGCCAAATTAGATTTGACGGATCCCACACTCATGATCCCATGAATCCCCACTCCGTATTAGATATACATATATATGTATATATATGTATGTATATATTCGCTGACTAAGTGTGTAACTTTTTTCTTTTACAAGTGGATTCACCAGACACCAGAGTCAGCTCCTGTCCTCTTAATCTTTGAGCTCATTAAATATTTTAAAGAGGAGATGATGTGGTTTATCTTGTTAGGTCAAGAATAACAGGAGATATTATTAATTAGGAGATTTGAGAAGTATAAATTTCTTTTGTATTAAAAGAGAAACAATTAGGAGGAGATAATTATTAATTAGTGGGTTATATATTGTCAAGAAATGTCAAATTAAACAAATGTGATTAACATTAACTCTTAGTGGGATACATACTTATATTATCATCTATTTCTTTATATTTTTTCCACAAGGAAGGGTATAATTTCATTACTTTACTTGTATGGACAACAATTAGGGTTACCTTTGGGCAGAATGGATGACCTAGAATCACAACAAAAGCTACTGATTAAAGTTTTAATACAAGATGAAAACAACATATATGTAATCACTTTTGGCGCTTAGCAGCTGACTATCACTACATCATATTGAAGCCGTCTCAAGAAACTTTCCAGCTCAATTTTCAAAAAACTTTCCAGCGCAGCTCAATTTTCAGCCAGATACGATAGGGTATTAACGCTTTTTTGAGGGGTAATTTTGGTAGTGAAATATTATTGAGATTAAATTTGATTTTTGATTCATAAGTTTGGGGTTAATTAAGTCATGATCAATTTTTTTTTTTTTTTAATTTTTTTCTACTTTGCTGACGGCTAAAGCTTCTTTGTTTGGCATTTATGTTGAAAAAATTATAGGAAAAGGAAAGAGTTTAACCTTCAAGGTAAGGGTGCAAGCAAATTGAATAAAAAGAAATGAATATATTTTTGTAATTTATTTTTTTATTTTTAGAAGTGTTTAAGTTTATTTTGTATTCGATAAAAAAATTATTTTATTTATTTGAAATTATTTTATTTAAATAATAAAATATTTATAATTAATTTATGTTTGATTCACTTAAATTAAACAAATTAATATAGTATAAAAAAAATTCAATAATATGTGAAGCGCATCGTTTTAACTTATGGGTTTGTTAAGGAATGCTCTAGGGTACTCATTAAAATTATCATATTAAAAAATTGTTAATGTTTCTTTTCAATGCGTTGAAACTATTACATAAATTATATATACTACATTAGATTAAAGGAATCCCTTAAGGATTTTTCATGTGACACTTATTTAATATTGGTAAATTATCACTTTACCCTTATTCATCAATTTTATTTTATTTTATTTGTTTGTTTTATTTTATTTTTATTTAATTATTTTTTATTTTTTAATTTGTTATTTATTTAAATTTAAAAATTAGGGTAGATTTTGATTACTCAAAAAATAATAAATTTTAAATTTGAAAAAATGTATTAAAATTTTGAAAATAAATAAAAAATATTCCAATGAGGAAATTTTTAATAATCATGAATAATTTATTTTATAAAACAATTTTATATGAGATATTTTTTAAAATTTTACCCAAATTATGGAAAATTTTAGAAAAAAAATTAGTAATGATAATTGACATTAATTTTTGAGCAAAAAAATAAAATGTATTAAAATTTTGAGAAAAATAAAAACTATTTCAAAGATGATAAAATTTTGAAAATAAATAAAAAATATAACAAAAAAAATAAAATTCATAGAAATCATAAATGATTAATTTTTTAAAAAATTTTTATATGAAAAGTTTTTCCAAGTTTGACTGAAATGAGGAAAAATTTTAAATAAAAATTTAATAATGATAATTAACATTTTATTTATAAACAATAATAAGATAAAAGAGAGAAATTTATAAAAATAATAAATTAAAATTTGGAATTAAAATTTAGATCCTTAAAAAATAATAAATATAATAATAGCAATTTTAAAAATCATGAATAATTAAGTCTTTAAAAAAATTCTAAGTAAAAAAATATTTTTAAATGTAATCCAAATGATAAAAAATTTTATTAAATAAAATAATAAAACAATTTAATTGACCCACGCGTAGCTAGTATTAACACTTGTAGTAACTAAAAAAACTAACCTTTTGAATACGAACAGACGGAGGCAAAAACATTGAGAATTAAGAACCTGCACCTGAGGAAGAAGTGACTGCAAGACAACCAAGATATATCATTAACTACGAATATGAACATTTTTATGTAAATTATCCATAATAACAGAAAAATTTTAAATATATCATTTTTAAAAAATTAATTCATTTCATCGAAGTTTAACTCTCATAACAAATTTTTTTTCAATATAAGCAATCAAGCAATCACTATTTAATACCTTTTTTTTTTTTTTTAAATACACATCAATAGTTGACAAATCCCTTTAACTTATCGCTTATAATTAATAAACATAGTTAAAATTTAAACTATAAAAATATATTGATAATATAATATTTAATCATACTAAATATTGTACATGTCTGTGATGATAGGTGGGCGGAAGCGTAAACTTGGATCCTTAGAAAAATTATTGTATTTATTATAAGGATCATTGGAAAGATGTTATGTACTATTATTGAAGTTTTTCAATTTGATAAAACGATTTAAGTATCATCAATTTATTTAAAGAATTGTTTACAATATTATCTTAAAACGTATTTTTTATTTAAAAATATAAAATTATCAAATATATTAATAATGAGATTTTTAGACTCAATAAATTAGTAAGAAAATACATATTTTTTCAAAAATATTTAATTTGCTGATTCTTAAATTTTGAAGGGGAAAGTGAGTTAAGGAAGTGATATTTGAAGGGAAATGTATACTTCATAGATTTTGTTAATATATAAATATAAGGTTTTTGTATTTGGTTTACAATACAAAAATTTAGGATTACTTAATAAAATTTTTTATTATATTATCTTTGATAGTATGTGAATAACACATGACATTTGTATTACTAACATATAAATAACATGTTGTCTTATTTCAAGCTAAATGATTTTGAAATATATTTTTTTATATTTTTCAACAAAAATAATCTTACAATTTTGATTATTATTCTAATGTATTTTTTATGTAATAATATTAAGTAAAAATATTTTACATTTTTTTTTTTCACGTTTTCAACACAACTACGTTTTTTATCTTAGAAAAGTCATATTTTCAACGAAATTATGTTTTTATACATATATTTTTTATTGAATTCTAAAAAATATTTTTTTTTATATTTCAACAAAAATTACATTTTTATCTTAAAAAATCTTTTTTTTTAACAAAAAATGCATTTTCTATATTAGAAATATCATTTTTGTTGAATTCTAATTTTTTTTTTCATATTTTCAATAAAAGGGTTGCATTCTTTATATTAGAAATGTCGTCTGTATTAAATTTTAGAAATTTTTTTTTTTATGTTTTCAATAAAAGATTATGTTATTATTTTGGAAACATCATATTTTCAAAAAAATTACAGTTTTATCTTAAAATGTCACTTTTTAATTTTGAAAAATAATTGTTTTCATATTTTTAACAAAAATTGTATTTTTAATCATAACTTTTATAAAAATTTCAATAACACTATGTTAAAAACATGATATTTGTTTAAAATATATTAAGAAAAAAATTATTTTCATAATATTTTATAAAAAATTACTATATTTTAAAGGTAAATAACATTATTTATATAATCTAAAAATACAATTAAGTGATAACAAATAATGGAAAAAAATTTTCACTTTCCTTTCGAAATATTAAAAACCTTAAGTAGATAAGAGTTTTTTTTTTTTTTTTAATTTTTTGACATTATTAGAAATCTTAAAAAATCTTAGTTATCGTGAGTCAAAATAAGAAATTAAATTATAAAAGATAAGATTCTAAAGAAAAAATTACTTCTCAGGAACCAAATGCCACTTTAAGATATATTAAAAAAATAAAAAACTAATTAACATAATGAGATATGTATCCATTTCTTAATAAGTGAGATTAAAAAATTTTACTACCAATATATCAAATAAATTATCAAAAAAATTACAAAAATCATTCCCTTCTGTGCATAAAAAGACTACCTACATAACTTATTTTCTAAAGAAAAATGAGAAAAAAAATACCCTCACAATAAACGTGTCAAATTCTAGTTATATTTAAAAAAAAATAATTTAATTGTTTTACACAATCTAATTCACAAACAGTTGGGACTGTCTTACAATGTTTAAAATGTGTTCAGCCCAAAAATTCAACAGGCTCGTAAACCCACGTCATTGTTTTTTTCTTTCAGAAAACAGCTATTTAAGCCCGATCAAAATGCAGTGTGAGTGGCTATGGGTTTTACTATACTGGGCTAATCCACCAGACCCGTAGATACCTCTAGTTCATTCACCTGCTTAGGCCAGGTTCGTTAATTCTGATTGGGCGCTTCAGCTAATACGTCAGCATTTTTCCATTGCATCTTTTTTCTTACAATTTGGAAAATTCGAGGTTTTTATTTTTAGCCAACAAAAATTTGGGGTTTGGAAAAAAAAAAAAAGAAACAGAGCAGATTTTTTTTTTCCTTTGAGAATTATAGAGAGAGCGAAAAGAAGAGATTCATAAAAACCCAAAGTTGATTTGATTCCCATGAATTCAGGTATATACAATTAAATTCATTAATTTTTAAATTCCAATACGACCATTTCTTTTGCTTCCAGCGATTATATAAAGTTTTTCTTCGAATTCATTAACTATCAATTTCAAATTGTTTAGTTTCAGAATTCAGGAGAAAAACTTCAATAAATGAAAGTTTTAAACTTTAATTCTTTTTTTTTTTAAGTTTCGTCCCATCGCGTTTTGTCCTTGTTATCCTTTTTTTTTTATTGTATATTTCATTATTATTAATTAATTAGTGTGGCCTAATTTACAGACTTTGCCTTAGCAGCGGAACTAGAATCAGCTTTGCGGTTGAAGACCCTACAGTACTTTGTAACGCAAAGGCCATGGCTTGGTATTTTTATGTTTTTTATTTCTTTGTTTTCATTTTTAAATAATACTTTTTTGATATTTCTTTTTCTAATTTTAATGTTATTGGCTTAATTTCTAGTTTAAAGCACTTTGTAAGTTATTAATTTTACCTGATTTATAAATTTCAGATCTTTATGGAAAACATGTTAGACCAGTTGCCCCTTTTGGAAGCGCCAGCAGAAGATCATATGTTGATCCTGCACTTATCCATCGTTGCTTGCCGGATGAACTGCTTTTTGAGGTATTTCAATGTAATATTGGGCTTTATTTTTTTGACAAAGATAATATTACCTTATGATGGTGCATTTGGTATGCAAAATTATGATAAGATTGAATAAGATGATATTATGAATAGGATTAGATTAAATAATATCATCTTATTTTGTGTTTGATGTGTGCAAGGATTAGGATAAGATAATTTATTAATTGGTCAAAATTATCTTTCCCCTTAAGTTTATACAATTTAAATTATTGATGTAATTTTTAAGGGTATAATAGAACATGTAAGTTTAATCCTATGGATTAAAAATAATCTTTTCCACTTTAGGAGGATTGAATTATCCTATGCCAAGGGGAGAATTGATCTTCCTTGCAATCCTATAATTTTCTTTAGATATAAACTAAACATTGTATAGGATGATTATTATCCTATCTTAGCCATCATGCTATTCACTAAAGATGGTCTTAGGTCATTAGTTTTTGATAAAGGTGGCAATCTTACTGGTTTGGATTAGGTCATTTTGGATTCGAGTTGTTTTAGATTCGGGCTATTTTTGGGTTTTTGGTTTTAAGCAGAGTTTGGCTAGTCAAGTCATTTTTTAAATTTTATGAAAAATGTAATAATTTAATAACCTTTTTGAGCTTGGTCAAGTCTGGTTTCTTTTTTTTTTTTTTTTTTTTTGGTTTAGGTCATTTCATTGTTTTTGGGTTTTCTTAGATTTGGATTTTTTATTTTTTTTTATGACCGAATCGGGTTTCTAAAGGGTTTGGATTCTTCTTTTTTGGGCGAGTTTTTCTGGATTCGGGTTTATTTTGTCACCTCTATGTGTTGGTATATGCTTCTAATTGTTTTTCTGTCCACGTTGAAAAGAGAAAAAATGCTAGTGTTTGAGTTGTTTAATGCAGAAAATTTGATTTTGAATCACTTGATTGTGATGATTGATAAACGACATTTCTTTTGATGTTATTGTCTGATTGCTTACAATTTGGGAACACTTTATGAGCATTCTAATTATAATGCCAAAATATCAGTTTTCAACCTATGAATCGCTTCTGTCATTAAACAAAGAGCAATATGCAAGAAGAAAAAAAATTGAAGATTTTTTATATTTGGCAATGAAAATAGAGAGTAATGATGGAAATGAATGTACAGGTCTTTGTACGGATGGCTCCATATGATTTAGGAAGGGCATCATGTGTTTGTCGAAAGTGGAGGTACACAATTCGTAACCCTATGTTTTGGCGTATTGCATGCTTAAAGGCTTGGCAGGTAAATTTGGAATTGATATCGAACCTTTTATTAGGCTGTTGTGTGTAAATATTGAAGCTTAAGAACTGCTGCCTCTTTTATGAAGCTCTCTGGAGTGCTGGAGAATTATAAGATTTTGCAGTCAAAATATGAAGGTTCATGGAGGAAAATGTGGCTTTTAAGACCTAGGGTACGAACTGATGGTAAGATGTGCTCTCTTTCTTGATTGCTTTTAATTTTGGGTGTAATATATTCACAAGTTTCTGTTCTTTATATTAAATCATTGTTAATTTTGCTTGATGGTTCAAAAACCCATATATATGTTTACCTTCTCTATTTCTATGTTGGGCCACAGATAAGTGATGTAGGTTAAGAGAAGAATACAATTTATAGAAGGTTTTAGGTACCATGAATGAAAAAAGGAATTAAATGAATGTGATTATAAAGAAAAAACTTATAATCATAGTGTACATATAGAACCTAGATATGAAAATAGCTTAATAGCTGTTGGTCATAGTATTAATGGATTTATTGATGCTAGTACTACTTTGTTTAAAAAGTTATTTGTTATATTAGATAAATTATTGAAAGTCAAATAGAAAATAGGACAAGTTACTAGTTTAGACTTAAACCATGAGTCTAAACAAATATTATTAGAAGTCAACCACACAAATTAGAAAACTTTGAAAAACAAAGACAAGATATTAATTATGGTCCTTTATATTATTGAAATGAAATATTAACTTTAAACAAAAAAACAAGTAGCTGAATCCTCTTCTTCGAGGCAAGAAATAGGAGATTTTAAAACTTATAAACTTATAGTAGAACATTTTAAAGCAAAAATGGCTAAAACAGATATTCCGAAAGAATGGATAGAATATTTGAACATGATAGAAGAGTTATATAAAACACATATAGAGCTCTTTAAAAAATATAACTGTTATTATATGTTAAATTATGAAACCATGAATGAAAGTAGTATTGATGATAGTAGTGGTGAAGAAGAAACAGATGATAAAATTCTAGTTACTAACCCAATAGAAACATCCTTAGAAGATGAAAACATAGAACCAATGGAAACAGATTCAAGTTCTTTAATTGATTCTCTGCCTGATAAAGGCAAGAGAAAGGTTGGTGAGATCTCTAATCCAGAGATTGATGATCAAATTAGATTTCCAGATGAGAAATAGAGAAGAAATTAAGGTAAAAACTGAAGGAGAATTCTCTGTTTTGCCTCAGATTGATCCTATACCTCAACTGTCTCCTATTATAAATCTCTAAAAAAATACCAGTAGCTCAAGGTGGTATACTTATTTAGATTTATATGCAGTTCCAATATCTGACTATGGAAAAACTATAGAAGATTGGGTAGTCTATTACCATTGTAGTAAACAACTACAAAGATACTTGGAATAAAGAAAAATTCCTAATCATCAAATTCTACTTTTTTTTTTTTGAAAAAAATTCTATTAAGTGATTTTTAATATAGGTTATCAAACACACTGAAATGCTTATTGCAGACTTGTTATCACAGTAAAGTCTCATTGGTCCATCCCACTTGATTTTCAAGTCTTCTAGGATAATCTTTAACCATAGTAGTTTGCAAATTCTTTGAGCCATTGCTCTAAACTTTGCTTCAGCACTTGATCTTGCCACCATATTCTTTACTTTTCCAAGTCACAAGATTACCACCTAGGAAAGTGCAGTAGCCTGAGGTGGATCTTCTTCCAGTTATTGAACTTGCATAATCAACATCTGTATACGCTTTTAGTACCAACCTTGAATTTCTTTTAAACAAGGTTCCTCTACTAGAATTGGCTTTAAATAATTTAGTACATGGTAGACCGCCTGTAGGTACACTTTTTTAGGACTATGTATAAACTAACTTATCACACTCACATTATATGCTATATTAATTTGAGTATGTGAGAGATAAATCAGTCTTCCAACCAATCTTTGGTTCATCTCTCTATTATAGCAACATCTTCATTAGTTTCTCCAAGTTCATCATTAAGATCTATAGGGGTATTTGCAAGTTTACATGCGAGCTTCCTAGTTTCCTTCAAAAGATCCATCAAATATTTTTATTGTGAGATGAAAATACCATGTTGTGAATGAGCCACTTCAATTCCTAGGAAGTATTACAATCTCCCTAGCTCCTTTATCGCAAATTCTCTGGCCAAACACTATTTTAGAGATTTTCTCTTTTTCATCATCTTTAGTTACAGTTATATCATCAATATACACTAACAAAACATAGACTCTCCTTGAATTCAAGTGCTGGATAAACAGTGTGTGATCTCCTTGACTCAGCTTATATCCCATTGCTAGCATTGCTTTGACAAATCTCCTGAACCAGACCGTAGGAGACTATTTATGGTCATATAAAGCTTTTTTCAACTTGCATACTTTATTTGCTTCTAGATGACCTCCATATCCTGGTGGGACCTTCGTATATATTTTGTCTTCCAAATCACCATGTAGAAAAGCATTCTTTACATCAAATTGTTGAAGCTGCCAATTGTAATTTGTAGCCAAGGATAATAAAATCTTAATTTTATTCATCTTGGCAATTGGAGCCCTTAGCCGTTAACTTGGCTTTATGCCTTTCGACAGTATCATCCGCCTTGTATTTTATAGGGGAAACCCATTTACACCTAATTGGATTTTTTCCTTTAGGCAACTCTACTAGTTTCCATGTCTTATTTTTTTCTCCATTTCTATTTTCATGGCTTGCCTTCATTTCTCACTGGATGATGCCTCCAATAATGTAGTTGGAATAGAAATAGTGTTTAGGCTCACAAGGAAATTTTGTGGGATGGTAAGACTTTTTCAAATGACACAAAATTAGAGATTGGGTATAGTGGATGCTTATTATATTTTCAGGTTCCTTTTCTAATGGCAATAGGCAGAGCATAATCACTAGTTCTAGTTTTAGGCGAGTCATGCTCATTTTGAGAAATAGAATCAGAGACTGTAGTTACCTAGTTTCTAAAGTTAGGATCAGGTTTTTGGACTTGCACTAGCTTAGAAGCTAGAACTTTCCTTCTTGAGTACACCTATAATTCCTTCATAAAATGAAGAATAGTATTATTCTTAGTCACAACCTCTATGTTTAGAATGGGTTTCGACTTAGATTCAGTGTTTGACTTGGACTAAGAAGAAACAAGTTTAGACTTAGAAGAATTAATGGTTGAAGATGTTGAGGAAGAGGATAAGTCAAGCAAAAAGAAGTCTTTATCTTTATCTTCCATGAATGAAGTCTTCCTTTAAAGATAAGGTTGAGTAAAAAATGGTTTACTTTTTTCGAAAGTGACATATGTAGCACATAAAATTTTTAGTAGGAGGATGATAGCTAGCACTTATACCATTTTTGAATTGATGAATACCCCACAAAAATACACCTAACTACTCTTGTATCCAACTTCCCCCTATTAAAACTGTGAACTTGAACAAATGATGTACAACTAAATATCCTAGGTGTGAAGTTGTTTATGGTATTATAGTTGAGATAGAATTGTGAGAGTAGTTCCATAGGAGTTTAAAATCCTAAAACACTTGAAAGTAACCTATTTATAATGTGTGTGTCATTGAGAACAACTTTCCCCTAGTAGGATTTGGGTACGTTTGCTTAAAAAATTAAGGGTTGAGTTGTGGCTAGTAAATGACTGTTTTTCCTTTCTACCACTTAATTTTACTGTAGGTATTAACACAGGATGAGTCATGGATAATCCCCTCTTTTAGGAAATAGGTAGATAAACTCTGGTTGGAATAGTCTTTTGCTTTATTAGACCTAAATCTCTTGATTTTCACTCAAAATTGATTTTGGATCATGTTTTAGAAGCTTAAAAACGCACTATTCATATCTGATAAGTAAAAAAATTCAAGAGACTTTGGTACAATCATCTATGAATGAAACAAATCACCTTACACTAGAAATATTAGGAATTATAGATGGGCCCCATATGTCATTATGAATTAAGTGAAAAGGAGTATAACTTCTTTTATTGCTAACTGAAAAAGACACGTCTATGCTTTGCAAGTTCACAAATATCACAATGAAAATTTTCGACATTTAATAGAAGGAAACATGATTTTCAAAGTTCCAAAAAAATGATGTCCAAGACGAAAATAATAAAGCCAAAATTTGTTTTTATTGGGAGCTTTTTCAAAAAGAAATGGCAAATGAATGCTATTCTTAGTATTACTTGTGTTGTTTCATGTCTCAAGATAGTATAGTCCATACTTTTCCTTCGCATGTGCTTCTCCGAACTCTAGGCCTGAAATTCACAATAGGAGGGATAAAAAGTCACATTGAAGTTCATGTCTCTAGTAAGTTTTTGTATAGATATCAAATTAGTAGACAATTTGGGAACATGAAAAACATTTTTAAGAATAAATAAGGGATTAATTTGAACATCTCCTAATCCTGTCACTGTTGTAAGCAAACCATCTGCAACAACAATTTTCTTATTAACAGGACACAAGGTATATGTATTAAACTTCTACAAAGAATGTCATGTGGTGTGGCTCTTGAGGCAATGACCTAAGCACTCGTAATAGACCTATTTGAGACATTTAATCCATGAGAACTAGAGACTTTACTTGAGTGTGCCAATGAACGTACACTAGTAGACTTTTCAAGGGTTCCCAATAGGCTTCTCAATTTCTCAATCTCTTCTCTGTCCAACTCTCCTTGTTCTCGAGACTTCTCCTAGTTTGACTATGTTGAGTCATGTGAACTTGCTCTTGATTTCTTGGCTATCCTCCTTTATAACCCTATTTTTTGCTTGAAGTTGAAGGTTTTCCATTTAGTTTCCAACAATGATCTTTGGTGTGCCTCCGCTTATTGCGTTAGGTGCACCAAAGATTGTCATGACTTGAGGTTTTAGCCAAATCACCTTTCCCTTTCTCGCTGACTAGTAATTGTTCCAAGCTTTGCTTATTCCCACCATTAGAGACCATGGCATGTCCTTCTACATGCAGGCTGTCAAGCATCGCTCCTTTTTTGCTCTCTTCTGCTTTAACCATGGAGATCACTTCATTTAAAAAAGGCAGATCCTTTTTTCTCAAAAATTGGACTTTGACTTGATCAAACTCAACATTAAGTCCAACAAGAAAGTCATAGAGTTGATCTTTTTCAATAAACTTCTTCAAAGTTGCTGCATCTTACTAACCTTCATCTTTATACACTGGCAGTGGTCCATCTCTTGCCAAAGATTTTTCAGAACAATAGCATACTCTGTGATTGACTTATTCCGTTGTTTGAGAGCTGCAGTCTTGATCTTTATCTCATAGACTTGAGCAGCATTCCTAACTTTGGAGTAGGTTTGCCGAACTTATTCCCAAATATCTTTGGCCATGGACAAAAATATGTCACTGATATCTGGTGTCATAGAATTCCATAGCCATGATATAGCCATGGAATCCTTATCATCCCAAGCTTCAAATTTTGGATTTCCTTTCTTAGGATCAGTACCAAGAAGATGGCTCAATTTTCCTTTCCCATTCAGAAAGGTTTGAACCAACTAAGACCACTTCAAGTGGTTGTTTCCATTCAATCTGTACACAGCTTGGATAATTTGTAGTTCTTCTATGGTTTGACCAGTTATCACTTCCTCAAATCGGGTAGTAGTGACGGATTTTGCTATCTCTAACTTAGTTATCTTTCTCAGGACTACATGAGTCTTGATAGTGAAGATTTAATCGGAGATGATTCTTGGCAATGAAGGCCGAATAAGGAAAAAATAAAATGACTAAGAAAGACTTAATAGTATTTGGCCTTTAAGGCTTGAAAAAGAAATCAGCAATGAAGGCTGAAAAAAAAATTCTTCCTAAAAAGAGCCTAAAGCTCTGATACCATGTGGAAAATTTGAAAGGATATTGAAAAACTTTTCTATTGAATTAACCAAACACCTTAGGTTTATATACAGCTAACTAGAGGATAAAGTGGGAAACTAAATCTTCCTAAAGCTGATCCCTATAATTGAGGGATTGTTTATCACAATTTTCTGTCTTTAATTCTAGGGATACAAATACTTAATTTTAGGAATACAAATATATACAGATTACAGCCAGCTGTAATTAAGTGTTTTCCCGCAAAACACACTTTCTCTCTCTCTTTCTCTGAGCATTCCAACATTTGTACAGCGATAGAGAGAGTGTTTCTGTTTGAGTGATTTAACATAGTTTTAGAATTAAGATAGCAGCAGCATCACCTGTATCAGAGCATAGTTTTCTTCCACAGGTATCTTGTAGGCAGTTTTTGATGTATGGTACTCTGGACATCCTACTCAGACATTTATACTGTTACAAAGGATATGTCTGACATGGAAAATGTCAACTACCCTGCTATATATTACTTTTATAAACAGCATACTGATTTTAGCCTCAAATATGTTGACTCTGCTTTACATTAAAAAAAAATGCCACTTTTAAGTTGTTATGTTCATGTTGCATATGGAGTGGCATAAACCCAAGCATGGTTTTCTTCTGTGCTTACCAGTGCTTTCTTTTGTTCTGGACATTTGTGATTCCTAAAGATTGTTTCGTGAAACTAGAATCACTTTTCAAATTGCAGGTCTTTATGTGAGTAGGAATACTTATATTCGGGCTGGAGTTGCAGAGTGGAAGATTACAAATCCAGTTCACATAGTATGCTGCTAATCTGCATCTTCATTCCACAACTTTTTCTTGTTCTTCTCTTTATTCTGAATGTAGTCTGATTTCTTTTTGTCTTTTCGTGAATACTCCTGCAGGTCTGCTACTTCCGGTACATGAGATTTTTTCCTTCTGGCAGATTTCTGTACAAGGTTGTATTTTACGGATAACGTAGTTCACTTGTGGACATGATAGTGTTTTTCCAAATCTAATTGATATTTCTATTTGTTTGTGATTAGAATTCTTCTCAAAAAATAAAGGATGCAGCAAAATTTATGAATTTCCGTGCATCAAAAGCAGACTGTGTTTTTGGTGGTCATTACACTTTGTCAGAGGACAAGGTCAGGCTCTCTTCTTTACAATAACGTTAAGAATGTCATATTTGACTGGGTCAATGCACTTAAGTTCCATTGAATGTCCATTAAATTAACTGTTCAATTCATTGCCTGCTTTCATCCTAGTATCAGTTGCTTGATATGCATCTCAAAGGTATTTATGATCATTCTATCCCGCAGGTTGAAGCTGCTGTCTTGTACCCTGGCATGCGTCCTACTGTGCTGAGAATTCGTTTAAGGTAATATAATAAGCACGGAAGTTTATTGTTTGTTTATTTTTCTTTCAATTATGAGCTCAGGACGAGACTTCCTAATTAACTTTTGCCGTGGAGATAAAACCTTTATTCATGCTTTAAGTACAAAGTTGTTCAATGCATTTAACTATCTACTTTTAGCTGAGGGGTTTGATGGCACATACTGCATTTTGTTTGCATTTATTGTTTATTAATCAATCTGATTTAAACCTAGCATGCCTAATGCTCAATTATGAACAAGCAAAATACCATAAAACTATAAACATGTTTTGAGATATCTGGCATTTTAGATGATGCTGGCTTTAGATTAGGGATTTACCTCATGGTTAATGGATAATTACTTGTTGGAGCATCTTTATTTACAGCCCTTTTCCCATCTCCTCAACATTCTTCCCTCTGTTTAATTCCTTTAATTCCCCTCCATAAACGGTGTTATCCAGTTCACTTACCTATATGCATATACAGATTACGAGGAACGACAGTAGGGGCTAACAATCGAATGGATTTGCTTTCACTTGTTACAAGCGGCGTGAATGATAATGAAGCCAGCAGTCCTGAAGAGGACATCCTTGGAGTTGTTGAAGGGTGGCAGGACAATGAAAGTCACAACCCAGATGTGCCTGCAGTGTCCCATAAAAGGGGTTTAACACCATTTGTCTTTGTCCCGTTTGAAGAGGTAATTTTATTTCTGCCTTGTGATCTTTTGATTAATTAACCAATAGACTATTGCTGAGAAATTCTTCAGAATCTGCGAAATGTTTATTCTCATTTCTTAAGTAGTTAACAGTTTGTGGCAAGACTTTGCTTTCCATCTAATTTCACTAATAGAAAGTGTGTTTAGGTTTGGGAAGACAGTGTGTATGCATTGGCTAGCATCTCTCTACTATATTTGTGTTTTTCACAACTAATCATCTGGCCTTTGTCTTCTGTCGTTTAGGTGGAAACATCTGTTTTAAATCTGCCAGTGGAAAAGATGGATTATTACGTGCCCGGTTAAGGCTTTCAGCAACTGAGTTCATTTCTGTAAATATCATATTTCCTCTGAGCAAGCAGTTGGCATTGATTGTATTCCTTTATATCATGAATACATCTGTGTTCATGAGATAGTAATGTCTTAAGTTGATGCCATGGATCATAGATTCATAATGCAGGGATTTAGGTGCGCCTTCTTGTTTGTTTCTGGCATTTATCCATGTTATGCCATGTAATATATCATAATGTGATTTTTTGTGATTGCACATAAGCTCGTATGTTCTTGCGGAGTACCGTGATTTAAATTTATACTCAAAGTTATGTTTGTTATTGAAAGGGAAGTTATAAGCTATAAAAGATAGATTCAGATTATTATGTTGCAGTCTTCAATGCTTTGTTTTGATGCTGAAAAGCAGCTAAATGTTATGAAGAAGGGGGCGGGGGAAATTACTCGAGTTAGCCAACTTGCATGCTTTCATTATCATTTGCAAAAGCTATTGCAAAGCCGCAAAATGTTACTTCGAAGGTGCCATCCGCAGCGTGCATATAAAATTGAATCTAAAATTTAGTTCGTTATTTTTAAAAATGGTATTTACTGAATTTTATATGTAAATATTCTATTTCAACCTTTAGCTTCTTTCGTAAAAACAAAAGAGTACATCAGATAATTAGTTGGCTGAAAGTATAGAATCTGCAACAATCAAAGGTGAGAAGTTGATCAAGACGACAAGTACGGGCAATGGCGGTTTTATTTTTCAAACAATTTAGGCTTGGTATGTTTCGTAAAAATTGATTTTAAGAAAATATTTTTTATGAAGTGTTTATATTTTTAAAAAGGTAAAAATTTTTATTTTTTTTATTTTGATGAGTTAATGAAAAATATTTTTTGTTATTTTGTTGTTTGTGAAATTTTTTCTCAAATAATATTAATATAATTATTAAAATATTAAAAATGATTTGTTATTAAAGTATATTGAAATTATTTATTACTAAAATTATTAATATTAAAAAATAATTATATTTAATAATATTTAATATTAAAATATTATATTAATATAAACTATTTAAAATGAAATTATTTTATTTTTATATTAATGTTTTAAAATATTTAAAATAGTATTACTATTCTTAAAATATTATTTTTATTAATATTAAAATAATAATATTTATTATTAAAATATTTCTACTATTAAAATATTTATATTTTATATTGAAAGTAACTATTTTAAATCATAACAAATTTTTTTTTATTTATATATATTATTAAAATAATAATATAAATACCATAATAAATAAAATATAAAATTATATTTTTTAAACTAAAAAATAATAAGAAATTATTAAAAATATTCATATTAAGAAAATAATATTATTATGCTATTTAACCGTAATTATTAAAAAATAAAAATATCATTATATATGTTATTATTTATTATTAAAATAATAATATAATACTTTTTATTATTGAAATATTACATATAATTATGTTTAATAATATATAAACTAAAAATATTTAAAATTAAAATATTGAAAGACTTTTGATGCTAATTTTTATTTTTTAATTAAAATTAAATAAAATATTTTTATTAATATAATAATATTTTAAATCAAATGGAATTAAATTCAAACTTAAAATATTATATTCAAAATCTTACTTGAATATAATTATAAAAATATTTAAAATTAAAATATTAAATAACTTTCAATATTAATATTTTAATTTTTTAAATAAAATTAAATAAAAATATTATTTATTAATATAATAATATTTTAATCAAATCAAATTAAATTTAAACTTAAAAATCATATACAAAGCTTGATAAAATTATATTCAAACACATCAATAACTAATTTTACTTATAAACAATTCTTTTTCAAAAATTATTTTTCTCTTTTAAAAAAGGTAAAACAATTTTAAAAAACAGTATCTCATTTTTTATAATCAATAAATTATTTTTTATTAATCAATCAAATTTTTACCCAACAAATATCTCAAAATACAAAAATTATTGCTTAGAATCCATTTTTCAAAGCCCTGAAAACATAGATGCAGGCAAGATAAACAAGAAATGATATGATGTGTCAAATCAAGTCGTAATTAATATCCCAAGCGCCCGCATTTTGACATTGGCAGCTGGAACCCGCAGTATCATCAACTGGCAAGTAGACCTGGCCATTAAGCAATTGTTCCAAGGAATATGGATTAAAGAGCTATCGACCAAGTGAACAAGGTAAGAACATCAATCTAATAATTCAACCCGTAAATCCAAGTATCTAAGAAAGTGCAGTGACAAAAGCACACTACTGACAGCATCTAACTAGGGCTTTGAAGACAAATAATAGCTCAGCCTCATAATACATCCAGGTAATCCAGCGGAGCAAGATGCTGTTTGGAAAAGAGTTCAGTTCCATAATCTTGATCAGACACAACATATCCAGAGAGTTCATCAAACTCAATAGAACTATAAGGCGGGGTGGGGGGGATCTCATGTATTTAAATTCAACTTCTGATTATACATTTCCAACTTTAAAGAATATAAAATAAGATTAAAAAAAAAACAGCTTTTTGGAGTTTGGCGTTCTTTATTCCGCGCGAGATTGACCAGCTCGGGATGAAAGGATGATCCCCACAATGAGTCCATAGAGAGCAAGTGCTTCCGCAAAAATGAGGATAAGAATCATACCAACAAAGAGCTTAGGCTGTTGTGCGTTAGCCCTAAAAACAATAGCCAAAGGGTAAAACAGGAAAATGGTAAACAGTTTGGTAGCCTTCGAATTAGATCAATGTATACTGAATAGCATACGTATACAATAAGTAGTTTGACAGTATTCTAATTAGATCAAAGTATATTGGCTGGAATAAAATCTAATCAATCTAACAATCAAATGAGTGGTCCAAATCAACTGAAAGTTGAATTCAAACAAAATGGGCAAGCATCTTAAAGACCGCAGCAAGAAATACAGTATATACCAATACAATACCTAATAAAATAAAAAGAAGCCAAAAAGTGCATTAGAAGACTATGGCAATGATAGAGACAAGCAATTAAGCAAAAAGATCATCTGCAGACAACTATTATCTGAAAGCCAGGATGTATTAAAGACTAAAGGGCCCAATCACAGAATAGTAAAGTGGTGGGATAAAAGGGAAAAGTTGCATTAACAAACTGCCTTCGCCATTCAGAAACGACAGATGAGCTCTTGACATTCTTCATAAATCAAACCAGAGTAAAAATCTATCCGCCAATTGGAAGTGATCCTTTCTAAAGCAATTTTTTTCCATTGGAACTTTAAACTAACCATAGTTCTCAGCTAGATAATGGACTTTTAATTGTAAAGCTCTGCATATCTTTCTCATTTACATGTTATTCGAGCTAGACTTGAAACTCAAATTTGAGACAGAAGAATCAAACATGCAGATTATGTGTCAAATCTAGGAATTAACCACATCACTTTAGCACATAACTGAAATCAAGCCAATCCTCGTTTCATCTCACAGGGATAAAGGTAATCAGCAATGAAGTCCCTGGTGTCCATAATCAAGTAAAAAAACTTTGTTGTAACTTCAAAAGATCAGAGTAAAGTTCATTTTAAAACAATTTTACTTAGTCCAAATCCAACAAACTGTTTTAAGGGCTAAATGAAACATTATGGAACAATTAAGAAAACTAGCATCCAATTAAAAAAAAGGCAAAACAACATAGAAGACTAGAAATACTACTTTAAAGGTGACAGCAAGAACCCACAAACCAAAGTTAGCAGCTGCAATCTTACACCATCATCAAGAACAAGTTTAAAACATATTCATTGCCGACGTCATTAGCGAGTAAGAATTACACTTTCAACAGATTAGAAAACAACTTTCTATAAAAAAAATAGTTCCATCAATTCAAAACTCAAAATCTACATCTCCATAATGAATGTAAACTTTAGGAAATACAAACTAGTGAAAAAAAAAATACAACTCACATTTTCATTGACTAAAGCATTAAATCAAATTCAATTCCCAAAACCAGCACCAGGAAGAAAAGAATACCTGACTCCAGCATCGCCGACAATCCCTATGGCCATTCCAGCAGAAAGGCCAGCGAGGCCACAAGCGAGGCCAGATGACAAGTGTGCATACCCATCAAACAAATAATAAGATTTTGCTTTGGGGTTGATTCCAGTACTAATAATAACAGCTATAATCAATCCATAAATACCCAAAACCCCAGCCATAACCACTGGAACTATAGATTTCATCACAAGCTCTGGCCTCATCACTCCCATTGAGGCCACTCCCACCCCACTCTTCGCTGTTCCATACGCCGCCCCCATACCTATAAAAAAAACTGCAAATCAACTAAAAGACTAACAAAATTCACTGAATCTTTTATTCTATTTTTGGCCTTAAGCAAATAAAATATCTCTTATAATTCCTATTAATTTCCTGACATCTTACCCTAGGAATTCATTAAAACTTTTAAATTGGAATTAAAAAAATGAAAATTTATTAATATCTTCCAATAACATTAATAATCACTCAAGTAACTGCTTTTTAAAAAAGTTTAACTAAGGTAAATACAAATAAAAAATATTTCATAAAAACTTAACATTATTAACATAATAAATGAGAAAAATAATTTGGAGAGAAAGTGAAGGAGAAATTACAAGAGAAGACGAGAGCAGCGGCGGCTCCCAGGAAGCCGAAGAAAGGAGCAGTTTCATCGCCACTGAAATTGGAGGACATCCTTTCCTTTGGTATTTGTTTGGTTGCGGAGATAGGATAATTCTTGGATCAGATTGCGGAATTTTTTTTCTTACTGGTTTTTTTATTTTTTATTTTTCTAAAGAGGATAGGAAGACGGGGATCGGGCAAGGAAGGTTGTGAGTGGTCGATTTACCATAATGCCCTCTTTGTTTTTGGTGGAAGCGATTTGGTCCGTGCAGCTGCCAAGTGCCAAACATAATGCCGCATATGATTTTGTTTGACTAGATGGGATATTTGGAGTATTCAATTGTAGTAATTATTCATCCATCGGTAAATCATAATCTCCTCATCCATAGTTGGACCACAAACTTTTTAAAATTGAGATGAAGTGCCCCTTAAGTGCGGTTAAGTAAGCCATACGATTCATAAAAGTCAACCCCTATTCTTTTTAAATGCTATCTTCCTTTTGGTACTTGAAAAAAAATAATATGCTTTCTGTTTGTTGACAAGTGTACCCGAAAAAAAAACCGTTCTTTTCTCAGTTCAGAGAGTAGTCAACTTTGCAAGGCGTCAAAGAAACGTCTTCTCTTCCTCTGCAGCTACGCTACTACTGAAACAAACTACCGACATAGGTCTCAGCTCTTTTAAAGACAGAAACCGAGGAAAAAACAATAGGAACAAAACAGGAGATCCAAAAATGGGTGATTCGAAGGTGGAAACTATCTCCAGATTAGCTCAATGGAGGATCGACAACTTTGGTCCTTGTTCTTACAAAAAATCCGACCCTTTCAAGGTTGGTCTTTGGAACTGGTACTTTTATCTAATACCCAGATTTTCTTTTAGTTGGAAATTGGTATTTTTGGTTCTTGTTTCTTTCTTGGTAATTTTGACTGATTCTTAGGGGGGTTGGTGGCATTTTATGAAACAGGCACTTGTCTATAGAGAAGAATCGGTATTTGTATATTCGTTTATTTCCTGAACCATCTCGGGTGTCTAAAGAGCAGCCTCCTTTCGCTAAATTTATACTTCGGGTCTCAAATGCTGGTGCTAATCGTAGACTTTATATCTCCCCAGGTATGCCTTTTGCTCTCTCTCTCCCTCTCTCTCCCTTTTTTTTTTATCTCCTGCTTTTGTTTATTTGGCTTATGTTGTTGTTCTAAGCATAGGTTTTTGAATTTTTTTTTTTTCATGTTAATGTTCTTTAATGTTTTGTATATGATAAGAGAGACAATTGGTAACCAGTTATCTGAAGGTTTATATTGATAGGAAAGCACAAACCTTTATACCATTTAAATTATAGCTCATGTCTAAGCTGGATGAAATGATTAATGGCTTTTAAATGGGGATTCTTGTTTAGAAGAAAGGTGCAAGCTGAAGATGGATTAAAGAGTGTCGCATGTAATCACTCTCTCTGTAAGAAAGACAATTGAATGATCAATTATCCAAAAGCTTTCCTAATAGGAAACAGTATCCAACTTTTATATTTGAATTATGGTAGTGGAAGTAATTTAACATGTGAAAGTGAAAAACAAGTTTGGGATTTCGAGTTGTAGTTCTATTATCTAAAAAAATATGACTTTACTGTGGCTATGTGTGTCTGCCTGTTGGTGTTCTTTGAGATAGAATTATTAGCATAGAAATGATATTTGAAACTAGATCGTGATTCATGATTATGGGCAGTGTTTATTTTCGGTTGCGAATGAAAACATGGGTACAAAACCACTCAACTTCACCTTTGATTGCAAAGTGTTTTTATTTTTTTGGACGAGAAAATGGGAAATAGGAAGAAGTGTTTGATAAGTGACAGTTGGTGCTTACTTTGTTTATATCATGCTGATGCAAGAATGGAAACAGGAAATTTTGGATCTATCTATTATGATTTGGTGTGACGAGAAAGAAACTTTTCATATTGAGCCCATATGCTGAGATAAATCTAATTGTGCTCGTATTTTGTCAAGAAAGAGGAAATCATGTTAATTTACTTCGCAGTGAGTAATCCATGTTAATTTACTTTGAAATGAGTAATTATGATCGTTCCTTTGAACTCTTAAACTTTTCTACGGCCTTCTTAACTTACTTTATCCTGAGTAAAACCAAGGGACCTTGAATTGCTTTCTCAACTTTCTTTTATGCATAATTAATCTGTTAAGCAGCTTTGAGAAGATGCCCTTGACCCTAATTTGTTTACTTGGTGCTGCAGTTCATGATAGACCACTGCAAACATGTGATGATTTTGTTTGGCCTGTTGATTCTATATTCCATGGGCGCTTCATTATTGATGTTGAGTTCCTGGAGCTGAGGATCAGCCCCATAAATGTGAGCTCCTTTAGATTATCATTTTAATGTGGTATAATGGCAATGTTGCTAAATGTATTCTACTTCTTCCTATCCCTCTGTCTCCCCTTGAGCCACATCACTCCCCCAAAGAGGAGGTACCTGGACCTAAACTTAAATAGAATAGGGTTGTTGACAAATTTACATATACCTGTTTCTTTCTTCCCGCCTTTCTTGTGTACCTTTTAGTTAAACAAGGCAATAGAGAACATTGTTTAAAGGACTCAATCAATTCTACTGTTATTTACAGTGTTATGATGACTACTAACCCCCTTCCCTGCACTTGTATTCACTTAGAAACTCTGCGCCCCCTATTACAGCAAGGAATGCTCTCAAAATGTGACTTACTTGTTCTTGTAGCTGGCAGGTGGCAATTAACCTATTTTAGAGCAGTATGGTAATTAGCTTATCCCGTACTACTCGAATCCTTCATAACCTCATTATGGAGTTCTATCCTAGTGAAGGTCCCCTCCTTTCCCCTAAAACCAGGTAATATATAACAAGTAATATGCTTAGCGAGATTTTTCTTTTTCTTGTTATATGACTGTGAAGCAAGCCCTTATTGTATGTCAGCAGATTTCTTCTTTTCTTTACCCTTTTCTTGTTAAAATCCAGGGTGGTGAATTCATTTCCATATGGCCTACTGGTGGAGCAATGCAGTCTGTATCAACTCAAAGCACCCTGTGCTGCCTTGCTAGCATGCTTGATGAGGGTATTCTTGCAGATGTTACCATCAAGACTGCTGAAGGTACTGTAAGTGCTCACAAGGCGGTTCTATCTGCTAGTTTACCCGTTTTTGAGAGCATGTTCCATCACAACCTTAAGGAAAAGGCATCATCCACAATCCTTATAGAGGACATGTTGCTGGAATCTTGCATGGCCCTTCTAAGTTACTTGTATGGAATAATAAAACAAGAGGACTTTGGGAAGCATCGACTGGCATTACTGGGAGCGGCAAATAAATATGACATTGTAGATCTAAGAGATGCTTGCGAGGAAAGTCTCTTAGAAGACATCAACTCACAGAATGTGCTTGAGAGGTTGCAGGAGGCTTGGCTTTACCAATTGAACAAGCTGAAGAAAGGGTGCATGATGTACTTGTTTGATTTTGGCAAGATATATGATGTTAGAGACGAAATCAATAACTTTTTCAGGATGGCAGACAGAGAACTGATGCTGGAGATGTTTCAAGAAGTACTGACAGTTTGGAAACTGGTATGACTTTCCTTGGGGTTTTAAGTTTCAGTTGCTGGTGAGCTGACAATTACATAGGAGTCCATACAGTATAGTTTGTTGTATATTACTCAATGAAATCCACATCTTTTGTTTTTGTTTTTATTTTTTGTTTTTCCTTCTTTCCTCTTATAATATGCATATATAGGTCTGCTAAGATCTTTTTTACATGTCAGGAATCAATAGCTTGGGTTGTGTGTAGCTTTATATGGTACCTGATTTTAAATCTTCATTTGCATGTAAGGAATTTAAGCTTGGGTCGTTGAGAGTATCTTCTCTGTGAGCTTTGTTTTGCAGTTAGGAAATGTATGATTGCTTCATATTTGAGTTGTTGTTTTCTTTTCTATCAATAATTATTTGGTAATTAAGTAATTACTTATGATTATTGATGAATGCAACCACTTGAACTTCAACCAAGATAGTGACAAGGGGAAAGTTCAGGCAGGTGTATGCAACCACAAACATAAAGGTTTACGGCTGTCGGTATTTGTAATCACCATTATTTTTGGTTTTGGGCTGCCTTTGCTTTGCATTGCATGTTGTTCATCCCATTCCCACGAGCTGGCAAATTTTTTCTTTAACAGGTTTATTTTCATGTCCCTTTGATGCAAAGACGAAAATGCTGGAAACACCCCTATTCATCCCTCCTCAAAACTGCCAAGATTCATTACATAATAACATAAATTCTTGTGAAAGTAACAATGAAAGATATTTCCATTCATTTTCATTCCCTAGCTTGAGTTTTTCTTCCTTAAGCGTAGTCCTCTAGTCTTTAGCCTGTCACCGTGGTTCTCTGGAGGGCTATACTTTTTTCAGATTGCTTCTTTCAGATGATTGCTTACATTACATCCATTCTGATACCCAAAATTTTTGTAGTTAAGATTTTATTGGAATGATTTCTTACCACAAGAATCTTCAACCTGAATTTATATGCCATTTTAAATTGACATATGTAGTGTTGTAAGTAGATTTGATAATTTTAAATATAATGATATAAATTTAAAAAAAACATAAAAAAATATTATTTAAAATTTTAATAAAAAATATATAATTTTGACAAAAATTATAATATGTGTTTTGTGTTTAATATATTCATATAAATTATGATATGATAACTTTTATGTTTTGTATATATTTGATATAAAATAAATATATATGAATATAAATTTGTCTAGCACACTGCCGAAAAACATAACCCTTCAACAAATATATGCTCGGATAGTCCATTCACTGACAAAAGGTTTACTAATTTTAATATAATTTCTATATTTATCATCACAATTCTTAGTGAAAAAGAAAATAAAAAAAAAAAAACAAAAAAAATCAAAGAATAAAAAGAAAAAGCAATAAATTAACGGCTGTAACTCTATCATAGATAGAGTGAAATTAAAAAAAAAAAAAGGGTATAAAACAAAGTCGTATTCACATTTGACAGCTTGGAAGTAGCCGGGTTTGTTGTCGCAATGTCCAGAAAGCAAAAACTTTCCTTAAAGCCTTTTTCTTTTTAACAGTTCAGATTTATACAATTTTGGTTTCCATAAACACCTGCCCCTGCTTTCTCTCTTTTTCCTTCTCTGATCCTTTCCGCCAATTTCAATGTCCGATCTATTCCCTAAAAAAACTCTAATTCTTGATCTCTCTTTCTAAAACCCTACTCCCTGGTCACGATCCTCCAGATCTGAACTTAATTATCTCCTTATTTCAACAGATCCGATCTTTCTTTTCTTTCCGATCTCAGGTACTTAATTTACTTCGAAATTGGATTTCATTCTATGTTGTTTAATTCGATCTTAGTTTTTTTTTTAAATGTTAATTTGGGATCATCATTACTGTAGATTTTTTAGAATTATTGAAGATTTTTTTTTTATATTGTTTTTTGGGTTTGTGTAGATTTTGATCGTGTTGTTGTAAAATATATAGAGAAAAAAGATATTGAAAGAGGGGATTGGAATTTGTTTTGGTTAAATTATGGCAGCTCCTGTGCCTCCAGGGGCACCTAGACCCGGCGCCAGTGCACAACAGCCGCCACCACCTTATTTTCATCCTAATTATCAAACCAATCCCAATTCCTTAGCCGATAACGTGCAGAATTTGAACCTAAATCGGCCACTTTCAATGCCCGATTCTGGTCCTAGGCCTTCCCCTTTTGGTCAACATCCACCTTTCCCTCAATCCGCAGTCTCTGCTGGCCTCCCCGCCTCTCTGCCAATGTCAGGGCCCGGCCTACCCCCTGGTATGGTGGGAAGACCCGCAGTGCCTCCTACTGGACCACCGCAATCTACGTTACCTGCAAATGTACCTCCTGGGAGACCCATTGGTCCGCCTGTTGGTCACTTATCTCCTTTTGGGTCTAGACCTCCTCCTGCTTCGTTGTCTTCTTCTACAGGTGGTGTGGTTCTACCTTCTAGTGCATTCCCATCTTCAGGTGTACCCAGCGTCGCAGTTGCACCACCACCTGTAGGTGCTCGCCCGAGTCTTTATGCGTCATCTTCACCTTTGACTGCTGGTTCTGCTGTGCCCCCGTCAAGTGCACCTGGTGGTCCTTTGAGTAATGGGCCACCATTAATTGGTTCAGGAGTTTTGCCTGGTCCACCCCGATTTCCTTCTGCTGCAAGTGTTTCACAACCTCCTGTTGGACCTCCACCAACTATGTCTGCTAGGGCTCCTGCTCAGGCTCCAACCACACGTTCTGTTTTGGGAAGTTTGGCTGTTAGTTCCCCACCAGCTCCTCCGTTGCCTTCGGCATCACCGTTTTCAGCTGTGCCTAGAGCACCACCTCCAAGTTTTCCTTATGGACCACAGACATGGCCGATGCAAACCCAGCAGGTTAGTGCTCCTAACTTTATGATATTATGCTTTCAAGATTCTTCCAACTAAGTATTATCAATTGAAATTTATCATTGATTATGTTGTTGCTGAGCTGATCTTTTAGCAACTTGCATTAGGCACGGAAGTCTTTGATAGTCTTCCTTTGGTTTATGCAATTTAGTAATGGCAACTTTTATGTGCACCTGTTTGATGTTGATATGAAAATTTTGGCATTATTTAGTAACTGTGAATGATCGGTTCAGAAATCTAAGCTCTGTACTTTAGTATTTACCTTTAATTGCTTCTAATGACCCGAATGTTTGGTTGATGGTTGGTGCATATATCTTCTAGCTCAAAGAGGTAGGTTTTATTCCTCATTTCCCCAAATTGTAAGCTGAAAACCATCTAATGCTGGTGTCAAGATAGTATGTGTTTGACTTGTCATGTAAGTAACAAAATGTATTAATAGAGTGTATGGGATATAAGAGGGGGAGGAAAGGAGAGGAAATCGAGGGAGAGGGGAAGAAGGAAATGACGGAAATAATTTTGCTTGTTTGGATTGCTTAACAAGAAAGAGGGAAAGGAAATAAAGGCTATGTTACAAATTTTATTTGGTTAAAGAGCAGAAAAGGAAAATATTCTATTTTTGTAAAATTAACATGTAAGTTAAAACAAATGTTAATTTTTGTTACTATTATAAAAAAAAAACGTTCATTGAGGATTCTTCCCCTCCCAATCCTCCTAATTTGAAGGGTTTAACATTTAAGAAAAATAGGGTTTGAAGGGCATACATATCCCTTCAAATTGTTAACCCTCTATTAAATTGTTTTTCAAATATAGGGTCCCCTTTGTCCTTTGTTCTCTTCCCTTCCATTGCATTCATCATTAATTCAGAGAAATCCTAAAGGAATTGAGAAATAAAAAAGATTTTAGTAAACCTGTAATGGGAAGAATGTGCTTTGCTGTTTTATAATTAACTCATTTATGCCTTGAAAATTGCTTTACAGTTTATGGCTATGTTGCTCAGATTTTTTCTTTCTAATGTTAAGGATGTGAACCCCTTGGCCTTCATATGATTTATTGAATGGAAAATAACAAGTTGGCATGTTTGGCTTATTAATGCAAGACTTTTAGGTTGTATAATTAAGACTCCATTTGCTTGATGCTTTTGCTTTTTGCTATTTGGCTCTTGTTTTCACTTCATTTTTTATTTTTTGCTTTTCACTTTCTATTGGAAAAAGTAAAAGCAAAAAGAAAAGCAAAAGCACTGACTAAATGGAGCCTAAATTTTCACTTGGATCCATTGGTAACACAGCCATCTCTTCTTTTCTGAAGATATCAATTGTTTTACTGGTCATATGGGCTTAAGAAAATTGGTTGTTTGGTACTTCACATTTGAAAGATAAAAAACATCTACTTTACTGTGTTATTAAAAAGAAGCATCTTTCATTCCCATCAATTTGGTTTTCTGGGAGAAATGGATACGCCCTGTAATGTGGCATCCAAAGTGCTACCATTGATTTGACCTATCCAGTCCCCAAAATGCAATCACTTTTACCACCCCATCCTTACTTGATTGCCCCTATTGCGTGGCTATAACTGTGTCAGGCATCAGCTGATACCCATTTAACCATTTATTATGTTAGTTTGAAACAAAATTTAGATCTTTTTTGTGTGTATCTGTGCCTGCATCAATGGTTTCGGGCTTGATTCTTTTTAATGCCCCACTGTGTCTTTTTTGTACATTTCATATTTCATTAAGTCAGCTGTTGGATTAATTATTCTATCAACGCCAACATGCATGCCAAGTTTCTGGTTGATTGAATATGTATAGTTGTTATTTTCAACATTTCAATCATTCAATAGTAGCAATTAAAGATACTTTTGTCATTGAAGCATCATAAATATTGCATTGGCTTGAGAATTGATATCCTTGGCATGCATAATCTAATAGTTGATTGGTAAAAGTTAAACTGTCCAGAAACTTATAGAGCAGTGCAAAATTTGATAATTCTGTTACTGTCTATACTGATCACAATTTGCATAGGAACAAAATCAATTAGAAGTTGGTTATTGAACTTTAATTAGGTTGAATTTGATCATTTGGCATATGACATATGGTCTAGATGGATATTTTAAAGCCTCTGAGTCAGGTTTGTAAAATCGTGGTAGAACTGGAAACCATTTTAAGGTGGTGTATATGAGGTGCTGAAAATTCTAAGTACAGGATTGTGTGGTTTGGTTTAAGTGGTGTTTGTGTCTTGCTTTCATCTGTGATTTGGATTCTGAATGTTTTGAATTGCTTTAGGGAACCCAACCTCCTCTTATTCCTGGCACTACACATGCACAACCTCCAAGAATGTTTGGAATGCCACAACAATTACCAAATCAAGCTATGACTACCATTCCACCTGCCATGGGCCAAGCTGGAGCGCCTCTGTCAGGGCCATCAAAGATTGATCCTAATCAAATTCCAAGGCCCATTCCAAGTTCCTCACTAATCGTGTATGAAACTCGCCAAGGCAACTCGGCAAATCCTCCTCCGGTATAATCTCTGTTCATTTCAGAGGAACAGAAAGAAAGTTACTTAATTCATTCTGGAATATGCTAATTTGGCTATTCCTTTTCCTTTTAACCTTCCTTTAAATTAGGCTCATCATTCTTTTGGCTGGCTTCTCCTATTCTTTTACTATGCTGTCATTGCATGTATGCATATGGCAATCACAGCTTTGCTGTGTAGCTGCATTTTGATTTTTGTTACTTATCCTGATGTCTTGTAATCTTTTGAAGCCTGCTACAAGCGATTACATTGTCAGAGACACTGGTAACTGTAGTCCGCGTTATATGAGATGCACTATCAATCAGGTAATAACAAACTATATAAATTAATTGTGGCCTTTTACTTTGTAATTGCATATATTTTAATGAGGTTTCCTTGCAATTTCTCAACCAGTACTCATTTTGATGTTTTAGGTACTTGTTTATTTTTCTTTCCATGTAACAGATCCCTTGCACAGTCGACCTTTTGACAACCTCAGCGATGCAGTTGGCTTTGTTGGTCCAACCTATGGCCCTTCCTCATCCATCAGAGGATCCTATTCAAGTAATGCCTGATCATCTTGTTCTTCTAGCTTGCTACCAATCTGTCAGGCTCTTAATGGATTTTGAAAATTGCATCTACTCATCATATTTTGAACATTTCTTACCATAGGTTGTGGATTTTGGGGAAAGTGGTCCTGTACGATGTTCTCGTTGCAAAGGTTACATAAATCCATTCATGAAGTTCATCGATCAGGGAAGGAAGTTTATCTGTAATTTATGTGGTCAGTATTAATTATCTTTGTGTGTTCATATCATACATTTGGCAGTATCTTGTGGCTTTTAATTTTGCTTATATTCATACCATTCTGTTGCATTTGTGTTC
The DNA here is from genome assembly GCF_047325235.1 of Durio zibethinus. Classification (NCBI taxonomy): domain Eukaryota; kingdom Viridiplantae; phylum Streptophyta; class Magnoliopsida; order Malvales; family Malvaceae; genus Durio; species Durio zibethinus. The sequence continues at coordinate 31,180,385 of NC_143162.1, forward strand.
CATTGCTGTCAAAACTTAAATGATTAGCTATACATACACTGTGGGAGCTAAACTGTGGATTGGTCCTAATTATTATTTGGGAAATCTTTTTGGGAAGCTGTTTAAACTACCGTTACGATTGAAATGTAATAATAGTCTCCAAGTGTCTTAGTTAGCTATAGGTTCCTTAGATTGTATACCGATCTATGCTTCTAGTCTTAGCTTGTTGGAGTTTATCACTTTAACATTTCCTCTTTTCACACATAAAATGCTACTTATATATTGGATAAATGCCATGACCACAGACATTCATCTTGTCTATTTCTGCTCTCTGATTGTGTTGCTGTAATGTAATAAGGTGGCAATGTCACTGATTGTGCTATTTTGTTTCAGGGTTTACCGATGATACTCCTCGTGACTACCATTGCAACCTAGGTCCTGATGGCAGGCGTAGAGATGCTGATGAGAGGCCTGAGCTGTGTAGAGGAACAGTTGAATTTGTTGCTTCAAAAGAGTACATGGTTTGTTAAAATTTATAAATTTGTAAATTTTAAATTGATTGGATTGTATATTTCCTCTTTATTGAACTGTAGCCGTATCTCTATCTCTTTTGTTAATTAAATGCTTAAGTGCAACTGTTAGATGAATGTGGACACCTTTGGATAATGTATGAATGAACTGATTGGTAAACATTTGATTTTAGCATAATGATGATGATACGTCACTACCCAACTCAACTTAATGTCATACTAGTTCCCAGCAGGTAGATGTATCTTGTCCCTCATTTCTACCTGATTGAGTGCCATCCTGTTTTAAATTAGCTAAGACACTGAATTTTTCATTTACAACTTTGACCAGTCCTGCATTCTTGGGGTAATATCCAAAAGATTAGATGAGCCAAAAAATGACAAAGATGAAAAAAGATTTTAAACAGTTTAAAATTATGCTAAAATTTGGTAGTATTTAGTTGTGTGAAATTATTGTGGCCAGGAGTTTACATTGGGGATTTTTGAGTTTGTTTCTTTTTCTTCTTTCATAAATGGTGTTTCTTTTGTTATTTGTTTAATTAGGTCAGAGGATAATTCATTCTTTTGCACTGAATTTCTCATTCCAGGTCCGTGATCCAATGCCAGCGGTGTATTTTTTCCTAATTGATGTATCCGTGAATGCTGTACAGACAGGTGCCACCGCTGCAGCTTGCAGTGCGATTAATCAAGTTATTTCTGATCTTCCTGTGAGTTTTATATCAGTTTCTAGAATTGATGGTGTTTGTTCTTTCTTGTTGTAATTTATTGATCCAGTTCTTCCCTCCTCCCCTTTTGTTCTCACTGCATTATATCAGTGGATGTGGAAATTATACCAAGAAGATCATAGTTTGTGTTTTGATCTATTATTTTTCTTTAATAATTAATTGCAAAAGATTTTAAATTATTATATTGAATTTGTATGCAGAAACTGTTGCCTATTTAATTCTAAAGAGATGGGGTTCTGTACTGTTTGTTTTCATTATTAGAACACATCATGAATGTGAGCCATTTTCTTGTTATTATTGCGTGAGTAATGTATCATAAGGTTTACGTTAATGTAAACATTTTCATAGACATAGTTGCATCTCAATGCTTAGTTCTTGACCACAACTCTCCCTTGATAAATAAGAACTGAAGGGTATCTTTCCTTAGTTTCAAGTTAGTCACAAGATGCACATCTACCTGTGGTCTGATTTGTAGTTTTTCTTAGTTCTGATAGGAGCTACTAGAGTTACTGTTGTTGATGCAATATTTTGTGTATGTGTATTTCATTTTTTTTGTTCTCTTGAACTTAAGTTGTTTTTGCATTAAAGAAACAGTTTAAATGTAAATTCTTGTTCTACTAACGAAGTAGAGGTTGTGAAGTGAGAATGGCTGCACATGGACCTTCGAGTCAGTTTGTTGATGTAATGCTGTGTATATATTGCATTTGTTTGTTCTCTTGATTGCAAGTTGTTTGTGCATTAAAGAAAAAAGTTGAAATTTAAAATTTTGTTGTAGGAACAAAATAGAGGTTGTGCAATGGTTCCACATGAACCTTTTAGTCAGTTTGGATGTTCATAGTTGAGAATTTTAAGCTTTATTATTGGTGTGTATATTTTGGTTGAGAAATCTAATATGGATTATCCATTTTGGTCAGTATTAGTTCTTGTATTTCAAATATCTTTTTTTTTTTTTCAAATGGTTTAGGTGAAAAGATCATCAAGAAAATCACATGGGCTTTCAATGTACTTAATTTTTGTCATAATAGAACAAATATGATTAGTTTCCATTGTTTGTTTCTTGAGAAAATTGTTGAACATGGTTTTCTAAATCTGCTAGAGTATTTCCTTTGAGTTTGGTAGTATCTCATGGCATTGTATGATTTTAACCAAAAAAAGTTATGATGGTTGCCTGTCAGGTGTGGTTAATTGTCCTTTGCAATGCATTGTAAAGATAATGCAAATCTTCTCCTTCTTTTCTGTCCACAGGAACCTTTGAGTCAGTTTGTTGATGTAATATTGTGTGTATATTGCATCTTTTCTTGATAATAAGTTGTTTGTGCATTAAAGAAAAAAGTTGAAATTTAAATTTTTGACATAGTAACAAAATAGAGATTGTGAAGTGTATGTCTCTGTGTGAACCTTTGAGTCAGTTGGGTGTTTGCAGTAATTGGATGTTTGTAGCTGTTAGTTGAGTTGGAGGTTGATACATGGTCTTGCATCTTACTTTTCCCATTCTTTCCAATGGCTTTTTACTTAACACTCATAAAAGGCTTTGGGAATTCAGCTGTGTGATGTGTTAATTGCTTATTGCAGGAAGGTCCTCGAACTCTGGTGGGAATAGCAACATTTGATGCAACAATCCATTTTTATAATTTAAAACGGGCACTACAACAGGTCAGTATTTGTTGCAAGTGTTTCATCCTCTTCATCATGCATTTCACTCTTTCTAGTTACTATTGAACTGAGTAGAAGATTTTTTTTCTTGGTTTCATCATGTGGGATGCTTTTTATTTGAGAAAGAGAAGTCGAATTGGCAATAATGATGTAGAACATTCTAATACTTTTAAGCAGTTTCAAGAATTTTTTTCTGCTATTAGTTGCATTGATGACATTATGGTAAATTAAACACATTCTGGACTGGGCAGCACTGTGGAAGCTTGAATTTGGGGACATGGGATGGCAGAAATATGGTTTTGATGCTGCAGCTTGCAGTTTGAATAGTTCTCTGATGTGTTTAAGTGAGATTTAACTGATTACAAGCGATTGATGGAGGATCAATATAAGAGTGGTTCAAGTAGCATATATATATATATTTAAATAAAAGAAAGAAAGGTGGTTAAATTGTGGAAATCATGTTTACTCATTTTAATATAAGAGATTATGAAAATAATATTCAGTAAGTTTACTTGTCATTTATCACCTCAAGGGGGGGGGGGGGAGGGAGAGAGAGAATAGAATGAACATGCTGCCAATAATGTATCTATTGTGTTTGTGTCTGCATTTCTTGGGGAAGGGTTCAAAGTTTGCACTATTTTTTTAAGGAGGCCATCTACCTGAGTCCCTCTGCCTCCATTAGCTTTATCTGTCTCTGAAAATTGAGATTTGGTTTGGAGTATAACAGGAATGCATATATGTTAGTTTCCATGTTTTATTGATTACTAAAAACTCTTTAAACTTTATCTTCTCTGATGTAATCTACTGAAGAACCTCTTGAAAATGTTCCTCTGCTGATTTTGATGTCTTAAATTTGCAGCCGTTGATGCTTATCGTTCCTGACATACAAGATGTCTATACCCCTCTTCAAACAGATGTCATTGTTCAGCTTTCTGAAGTTAGTTCTTAATTTATGGAATTTCTTTTGCTCTTATATCTGTTCAAGTGTGCAAATTGTTAATTTAACAGTGGCTGATGCTATGATGTCATATTTGAGATTTCTCAAATGCTTTCCTCTGACTTTGGCTGTTTTATGTTCCTTCCGAGGATTCAGTGCTGCCAACATTTAGAGCTATTGCTTGAAAACATCCCAACAATGTTTCAGACTAGTAAAACTACTGATTCATGTTTTGGTGCTGCAATCAAGGTAAGCCATTACAAGGCTATATTATAAATTAGCAGATAAAATTCTTGTGCTTTGCAGATTTATATCATTAATGGGATATTATTATCTTTTTCTAATACCATAAAAGATCACCAGGGCTCAAACCTATGACCAATACAGTCTGCTCAATCCTCACTGATCCTACCACCTCAGCTATCCTTGGGTGGCAATGGGATATTCATATTGCTTCCCAAATTGTATAGCAAGTTAAATGACTTCTGCTATTATATAGCATCTAAAATCACTGGGTTTTTGTCGTAGGTTATTTTGATCCCTATTTAAGCAAAGACTTATAGATATGATTATCTAGAAAAGGGGGATTATTTCAAGGTTTGAAGGGCAAGAAACTTATCCTCTGCCTCTTAAACAAATTATTATTGTTAGCTTTAGCTTGCTTTGAGGTTTATGGCTGCTGGTTGGTACTTGATGGAGAAAGGTGCCTGACTGATAAAAAATAGACTTTATGGATATCTGGAAACTTAATAATGCCTGGTCATAATTTAGGATATACAGCAATTCCTGTATATTTAAGGTAGATAGATGTTGATATCTCTCTATTTTGTTTATATTTCAGGCTGCGTTCTTGGCCATGAAAAGTACTGGGGGGAAGCTTCTAGTATTTCAGTCAGGCAAGCTCTTGTTTACCTATACAACATTTGCATGTTTTGGCATGTGTGTCATTCAGCTCTTATACCATAGAAGTTACTATATCATTTTCCAGAGTTCTCTGTTGAGCATATGTATTTTTCTGACAGTCTTGCCGTCAGTTGGCATTGGTGCCCTTTCTTCTAGGGAGGCTGAAGGGAGAACTAACATCTCTGCTGGTGAAAAGGTTTGCATATGTTTTAATTGTTTCCTATGTCTTTTTTACTTGAATAATATTGCAGTAATTTATTTATTTATTTATTTTTGCATAGAATAGTTGTTCTTTTAGATGGACATGTTGTTATCGCGTCACACTTATACCTGAACATGTGGAACCTTCTGTTTGTTTGTCCGATTTCTGAGTTATGATGTTACATCTCATCTCTGAAACCTACTTTATCTTTTTAGCATTTAGAAATTGATTCTTTCATGTATTCAGAAGATTGGGATAGTTACTACATGAGAATTTGATTTATTGTAACCCTGATGAATCTGTCTGCTAATTTATTATTAGAAATGCTGCTTCTCTGATCTTCTAGATGAAGATGTTGATAATCTTCTTTCAAATATCATGCTTGGCTTAGATTCAAGTTTTCCTAACCAAAAAGTGATTTGCAAGGCTATTGACTTGGCTTTTAATTGTATTTTTTTTTCTACAGTTGGTAGGCTTTCAAAGGTTAAGCCCTTTTGGGAGTGCTTATGGGTTATACTTAAGTACAGTTATCTCACATAATCATCTTTGTGATGGACTTGTGACTTTTGCTTAACTGTGGATTTGTGTGAGTCCCCTTCCGAGAGAATGAAGAAAAAAGGAAAAAAAAATTCATCCATAACTATTCGTAAAATGAATTTACCATCTATCTATCAGCATTTCGAATATGATTATCTTATTTTTCTGCTTTTTCATATTGAATATCAGTGATATAGTTGCATGTATAATAAATGCGGAATATTTGTAATTGAAGCAAGAACTATTCTTTATTCAATGGAAGATGGAATTTTGCTTCTGTTCTAAAAATTTTTCATTTTTGTTTGATTAGGAAGCTCATAAATTATTGCAACCAGCAGACAAAATTCTCAAGACGATGGCTATTGAGTTTGCAGAGTATCAGGTAAATTTCAAGCATTTTTGTTCTCCTTGATAACATTACGATGAGATAAAAGAATTTGCTTGATGAATGCTTGTTGAAATTCATACTGGTTAGATAAATCTGTGCTATGATTTATTTTTTTGAGCTTGCTCTTATATTGTGACACATGGCAGGTTTGTGTTGACGTATTTGTCACTACTCAGACTTATGTAGACACTGCATCCATCTCTGTCATCCCAAGAACAACGGGAGGCCAGGTATTAACCTAATATTTACCTGGGTTTTCATGTTTCACTGGCTGATAATTTAACACAAATTGTTTACTTCTTACAGCCATACTTGAATAGAAATGGTGAAGTGCAAGTTGTTTGTTACTCGCTCTGCTTCAAGTTGAATTTCCATTGGCACTGTTCTCTCAATTTAATTGTTTCTCTAATTTTAAACTTACAAAAGTATTTAAAAATTTTATCTATGCCCTTCTTGTCAAGATTGAAGCTTTTGACGGTAATTCTTTTGACATAAAATTATAAAATTCTTTAATGAAAAATGTTGCAACCAATTTTCTTTAAAAGGTGAAACAGCATATATAATGTAAATGGAGGGAGTACATTTTCTATTACAAGTCACCCATTCACCAAATTTCCTATTGTGAGCCAAAGTGTGCAGCTAATATTCCTGCTTCTATTTAAGTAACTTTAATGGAGCCAACATGTTTGAAAGCACTTTTTGAAGTTTGCAAAGTGCATTAGGTTGCAAATCTTGCATTTGGCTGTGCTTTAAAATTTTCTATTGCATAGTACTTCAATATTTCTTTGTATGTTGGTGCTTATTGGGGACATCTTAGTTCTTTAGATCAGGTTGCACAGTGCAAGTTTGTTACTTAAGTCAGAACCGGCTTGATTTTGTGATCTTTCTATACTTTTCTTTTGGACTCCCTACTTTTGAAATCTCCAGAACCACATCCAAATAATTGATATATTGGCTGCTGAGTTTCCATAGCATACGTAAGTTTCCAAGGTTAAACTGTGGTAAACTATGGATGAGGTGCATCTCAAGCTTAAAGGAAATAGTAAAATAGTGATGGATGAGCGGTGCCTTCCTTTCTTTGTTAGATAAGAAGTTGTCTTTACTTAATACTCTGTTTTTGTTTTAAACTGCATTACTCCCTTATCATTTTTACTTAACTTGCTGCTGTTATCCTCCACCTACTTGTTCACTGCCCTCAGCGGAGTGCTAACTCAATAAAATAATTCGAGCCTGATGCATGCTTTGATGAAACTTGAGAGCCTGACTCTATATTGATGTTTATATTATTCATCATCAAATCCGTACTTGTTGAACTTCTATTTATGAGTTCTTCAGTATCAGGACAACGGAGTTATTTCTTGAGCAGAAGACTCACATATTTTCTCTAAATTTCAGGTGTATTATTATTACCCCTTCTCTGCTGTATCCGATCCTGCAAAGCTCTATAATGACCTTAGATGGAACATCACTAGGCCCCAAGGTTTTGAGGCTGTCATGCGTGTGAGGTGCAGCCAGGTAACGTTGTCTGATGTTTTGCTCTGTTTCATTAGTGAAATATTAATAATCAGCGTCATCTTATTCTGATGGTAATTTAACCCCATTTTAATCTATTTACCCCTTTAATACTTGTAGGGTATTCAAGTTCAAGATTACTCTGGAAACTTCTGTAAACGCATTCCAACCGACATTGACCTACCTGGGGTTTGTGCTCCATTTGAAAAATACTTGATCATGTTTTTCTTGTTAATGTCTTTTAGCTTCTGTACTGCAATTATTTTCATTATTTTATCACTTAAAGTATGATTCAAAAGTTTTAACCATAACTGTTGGCACTGTTTGGCTAACCTTAGGAAAGTATAAGCTTCACAATGGTGATTATTTCCTTCACAATGTTTAGCTTTGAACTGAAGTTAGATGATTAGCTAATCCTAGCTAAAAGAAAAAAAAAGGAAAAAAAAAAGGGAAGAAAGAGTTAGAAAATATGCTTAGATCAAATATCTGGGGTATGATGCTCCAAGCCTGGCTTAATATTGTTCCCATTTGGTGGATTGATGTGTTGAAGAATTTATTTCTAAACTATCACTTACATTCTTCCAGGTGTTTGAAATCCAATCAATGAGTCTTTAATTTTTTAGCAAAATGATTTTACATTTTCTTATAGTGTGATTTAAGTCAATCTTATAATTGCACTATGAATGAGCTATGGAGATGAGTGATGACTTGTTGAGTGTGATGTGTAACTTCTTCTGAATGGTTTGATTCTTGGTATATTCATGGAGTTGAGATATTTTCAGGCATGGGTATGGGGTTGACAGGGGTACGTGCAAATTTTCCTAGTTTTTCCTTCTGTCTGAAGAGTTATACCTTCATAATTTATGTCCACTTTGAGGTGTTGATTGTGTGTAACATGGTTACATGAATTTATGTTTTGGAGGCTTGGGCGCAACACACTGTTATAACAATGCTTATCTTAAAATGTTTTGATCTAATTTTCATATTTAGTATCATATAACCAATTCCATAATGAGATAATCCTTATTCAACATTTGTCACCTACCACATATGTATTTTTGTGCTTTTGTGGGCCATAATATTGTAGCTCATGAATTTGGTAACTTTGCTTCTAATATATATAAAATTTTTCTTGAAAGAAGTTTTACACGTTTTACTGCTATAAAGGCTTATTGACATGGTTAAGCCAGAGCAGATTTTGAGTGTTTTATCTATATCAGTTCGTGTCAATCATGACCAATCCTCTTTGTTTTGCAGATTGACTGTGACAAATGTATATTGGTAACCTTAAAACATGATGACAAATTGCAAGATGGTTCTGAATGTGCTTTTCAGGTACTAACCTAATGGTGTCTGAATTTTTATTGTCCATCATGCTTATTACATTATTTGTTAGCACTTAAGAGTTTTGATGCTTCTATAATATTCTGGCTTTTTCTTTCCAGTGTGCCCTTCTCTATACCACTGTTTACGGGCAAAGAAGAATTCGAGTCACAAACTTATCCTTGCCATGCACAAATATGCTAAGTAATTTGTTTCGCTTTGCGGACTTGGATACTCAATTCGCATGTTTCTTAAAGCAAGGTATTCGAGCATTGTACATCTTTCCTTATTTTCTTTTCCCTATTTGGTGAATTGGTTGTGCATGTTAACTGGTTCTGTTAATCATTCTTTTCCCTCTCATGGCATGTTTGCCCCGCTTCGAACTGTGATTTGAAGATGTTCCTCTTCCCCATTATTTTTCAAATTACAAATTGACTCTTTTAATATGGATGAGGTGTTACTTGGTTATTTTATCCAAGGACTTTTGACACAATTTTCTTCCTGGTATCATTAATTTGATGTGCAAGAATACTGACTGTGTGTTGCTTTTTACTAATTTACCTTTAATGCAGCTGCAATTGAAATTCCTACAAGCCCGCTCGTGCAAGTGAGGGAACAAGTGACAAATCTTTGCATCAACATCCTGCTATCATATCGTAAATTTTGTGCCACAGTATCATCATCTGGACAACTTATTCTTCCTGAGGCTCTTAAGCTTCTTCCTCTATACACCCTTGGTATGTATGTTTCCTTTTGCTAATTGTCTACCTGATTCCTAGCTTGTTAGGTTATTCCATATCTTGTCTTTCTTCCATTATTATTATTGTTATTACCTCCTGCAAACTTCATGTTCTCTTCCATTTTGGTAAATACTGTGGTAGAAACTCAGTCATCTTGTCAATAAAAAATTGAAATATTTTCCATCGGTTGATAAATAGTCTTTTTCATTTTTCAGCATTAATCAAGAGTACAGGGTTGCGAAATGATGGCAGAATAGATGACCGTTCCTTCTGGTTCAATCATGTTTCCTCCCTTTCTACTCCTTTGGCAGTCCCACTGGTTTATCCGAGGATGTTTGCCATTCACAACCTTAATTCAAAGGTAAAAATTTCTAGTTTGCTTATGTCCAGAGTATTTCAACCATGCTAATAGACAATTTTTTGCTTGTCGGACAGGAAGGGGAAGAGTCTGTTCTTCCTCCTATAATCCCACTTTCTAGTGAACATGTCAGCGATGATGGAATCTATCTTCTTGAGAATGGTGAGGATGCTTTAATATATTTTGGGAACTCAGTGGATTCGAGTATCTTGCAACAACTTTTTGGCTTTACCTCAGTTGATGAAGTCCCCAATCAGGTATTTTGTTTTAATTCCTTTTGGAGTATATATGTCTAAACAACGTGTGAGTTGTGACCATAATCACACAAAGTGTTGAGCACCTGAAATTGTTTTTATAGACTAGTCAGGTTTTGTATCTGTTGAAGATAAGCAAACATAGGATATTTTGTTAACCTATTTATTTAAAAATAAATTCACTATTTATAAAGTCAATGGCCCATTATATATTAAATTGATCTCATCCATGTTTTGATTTGAAATTGCTCTTAAACTCCTCATATGATGGGATTTTATCTGCATCTCAGTTTCTTTTTCCTTCCATTTATTATTGTGAATTTCTCTTGGTGATTTATGTTGTATGTGATTTGCGGATTGGTTGAGAAGAGTCTTGAAAGGTCTTGTGCTTGATTACTGAATGGTATGACACTCAAATGAGTGGCCTTGGATTCAAGTGTTAGGATTCTTGGGTTAGGTTAGGTTATCCCTGTAATATTTGAGAAAGAAAAGGTTGAAAAAGAAAAGAGAACAAAATTTATGGAAGTTTGTTGGTCTATTTCCATAATATGTTTTTCTCTTTTCAGCTTTATTCTATCTTAACCCTTTCGCCTATCTAGTACAGACACTTATGCCCTTTTGTCAACACTTCTGCATGTTCAGTTTGTGACGCAGCAATATGACAATCCATTATCGAAGAAGTTAAATGATGTGGTAAATGTGATTCGGCGCCAAAGATGTTCCTACCTTCGGTATGATTAATGGTTCTTTCTTTAGCATTACTTTACTCCTAAAAGAAGGCTTATTCCATCTCTTTTATAAAAAATTGAAGTAGATTTCTCTGTTTAATGCATTTTATCTTTATATTCTTTTGCAGCTTGAAATTGTGCAAGAAGGGGGATCCATCAGGTCAGTGCATAGAACTTACCTCTCATGCAAACCATGATACTGCTTGATAAAATAGCCTGTGGAATGTTTAACCAAAATAGCCATGGATTCTCTTATATACTGGTTTTTCTGGTTGTCTGCTTTCCTTCTTGCATCTCACAACTATTACAAAAATTTTCCACATGCATCATTTAAAGTTTTCTCATTCTGTGTAATTAGAGAGGGAGACTAGGGGTTTTTTGGTTGTCCGAAAATTTTTGGCTTGTCTATTTTTGTGACAATGGAGCAAATAGCTTCTGGACTATTGTTTCCATGCTTGCAGGTTTCTTGTTGTCAGAGTTATTGCTGTATTATGATTTTTATTTTAGAAAAAAAATCAACTATATTATGACATTCACATGATGCAATTGTAACATTTTTCAGGAATGGTATTCTTCTCATGCATGGTAGAAGACAAGAACGCAAGTGGCCCCTCTTATGTTGAGTTTCTTGTACATATTCATCGGCAAATCCAAATGAAAATGTCATGATAGTTTCAAGCTTCCTCGGTTGAGCTCGCAAGTATCAGATTTGTATTTGGAATTTGCACGGAGCACATGGCAAAAAAGTTACAAGTTTTGAAGACAAGAATCTGAGTGGCGTCCTACTCCCAGTTTCTTGTACATATTTAGCGGCAATTCTGAGTAGCTTTAAAGTTTTCTTCATTTTATTTCACAAGTTGAGATCATCCAACTTTTCTTATGCAGTTGGAGGTTAAAGCAGCAGATAAACATTGTATTACATATCAATCAATTATTTTCTAGTAGAAACGCAATTGTAGCGAAGTTTTGCTAAAGAGAGGTTTGCAGTTGTAGCAAACTTGATATTACAGGGGTCAGTTACTTGGAAGTAATAAATATAAAAGTGTTATTCGGATTGTGTGTGTGTTTTTTTTGCCTCCTCATTTTTATGTGAGACTAAACAAACTTTACCTGACAGAGTAGTGAAAAATGTATAAACAGAATCTGTGGTAGAATAGATCTCGTATTCGTCCTTGCTTGTGTCTCTACCTGTTTAATAATCTAATAGTCATATGCAAATGGATTCTAGATGATGCCTTCAAAAGAACTGAAAGTGATTGGCTTTGGAATAGCGGCATATTAAAGAAAAAAGCTTATATGTAGTGTAAGCATCTGTAACTTGCTGCTTGCTTTATTTATATGTTTGCATTGATACTGATTTTGAACTCATCAATGACTTCATAAATACCAGGTATTCAAGGACCCATCCCCCCCCCCCCCCGAAAAAAAAAATAAAAAATAAAAAAATCTTGTACTTTTTATTCTTGCTTTCAGTATTGAATAGTAATAGGAAAAAAAAAGTATGAATTCAAAGTTTTCTTGCTTTTCAAAAGCCATACAATGTTTAATTAGTTGTGTTTGGAACTGCATCAGTCCTTTGAAGTTAGAATTTGTGTTCAACGTTAGACGTTGTTAGAATTCATCTGCTTCCAAATAGCATTCATCTGTTCACTGCCATAAATATTTTCATCACCCTGAAAATAAATCCGAATTTACAATGTGGCAAAGAAATCAACTTGAAAATAAAATTTCTTCTGATCAAATGTTTTCACTTTTCAACTCTTTTTTACTTCAAACTAATTATTATATGCTTTGACTCTTATCAATAAATAAACAGTTTCTGGAGTTGAAATTTGTTAAGGATTCTGCTAGAAATATCATATTATCATCAGTTTTTTCAGCTGGTATCTCTAAGGTAATAGAAATGGAATTGAGCCAACTGCTTGATGAAAAAGTGATTGCATATTTTGAACCTTGGGGGAGTAAAACAGTGATGCGTTCAAGAAAGTCAAATGCAAATCTTGGGAATTTTCATTAAACATCAGTCATTATAGTACAAGGATCTTTGCTGCCGCAGGACAAGAGATTAATACTGGCTTCTAAGGCAAAAAAAAAAAAAAAAATTCTGATCATTTCTCTGGTCAGGGGTTCTCAAAGGAGAAAAAAATGGGGATTGGATTTGGACTGTACACAAAAACTATAAAAGCAGTCTACAGTTTCTATATTTTTCAAGGGCTTGTGGGTAGAAAACAACTCGTACCAATGCCAAACCTTGGTTGTTATCCGCTGAATCTCCTTGGTTGTCCTCAATGTGCCAATGCCAAACCTTATTGTAGTACTAAGCATGTTTGAGAGTGCAAGAATTGGTCCAGATAATGTGAGAAGGGTTGTTAAATCGGTTGCCAGAGATAAAATTTACATTGGTTTGCTGAAGGGTAATTGTTTAGCTCCTCGTTCAACAACATCGTTCCATAATCTGTACCTCACTCCTAGCTTATCATAGATTACTGGCCAATTCCAGACATTTACCTCATTAATCATACGTTCTTGCTGGCCAATAACAAGTCGCAGATCCTTGTTCAAGACCTGTATTGATTAGCATTAAAAGTAGGGCCAGAAATATTAGTGAGAAGCAAGGTTGATAGATATCATACATTTCTGCTATTCAAACACCAATAGTTCAGAGGAAAGACAGCTAAAATAATAGCCACCAGCATGGTTTCAATATTTAAGTCTTGAAAAACCATATTATAGATAAATAGAAAAGGAAATTAATTTTCCAAAAGCAGAGATCGAAGATGACATATTGCATACTTCTGGTAAGCATTTGGTAACAAAAACTATAACTTAAACGTGCTACATGGGAAATTTGAAGTTAGCTGCTTTCAGAAAAGTCATACGCTCTATCACAAGAATGTTGATCATAGTTATCAAATACTACCAATCTTTTCAGCAGGTCATTCGGACGTACAGCCAGGGATATTCAACCTAGAATTAAGGTATTCATCAATACCAGCTATTCTAGGGCCAAAAGGAAAAAAAAAAAGCTTGTACTTTTATTCTTGCATTCGGTATTGAAAAGTAATAGGAAAAAAAAGTATGAATTCAAAGTTTTCTTGCTTTTCAAAAGCCATACTAATATACTGTGTTGAATTAGTTGTGTTGGGAACTCCATCAATCTTCTGAAGTTAGAATTTGTGTTGTTAGAATTCATCTGTTCCCAAATCACATTCATCTGTTCACTGGCATAAACATTTCATCACCTTGAAAATAAATCCAAATTTAAAATATGGCGAAGAAGTCAATTTGAAAATAAAATCTCTTCTGATCAAATGTTTTCACTTTTCAACGCTTTTTTTTACTTTGAATTAATTATTATCGATAAAAATATTAAAAAAAATCTGTTTAAATATTTTGAATGAAATAATTTGACAAGTCTAATAAAAAATTTACAATAATGAAAATTAAAACTAAAAAAATTTGACAAAAAAGTTTAGTTTTTATCATGTTTAAGTCTGTATCTATAATGAATCATGTTGTATCAAGTCATGATTCATGATTCAAAAAATCATGATCATACTTGATAATATGATAAGAGTAGCTCTCGACATGATCCATTGCTATATTATGATCATATTGATACAACTTATGATGGGTTGTGTTGTATTGTAGCTCGAGCGATTTTGTTACATTTACATAACGTAATATAATGCAGTAAATTTTTAAAATTTATGACAGATATAAGTCTAAATCTTAATAGATCGAAATTAAACATAATATTATCGGATTGTTTTATTTATTTATATTTTATAGATTAGTGTATAAATTCTAATTGATTGAATAATTATATTGAATCATAACATTAATTATTAATAATAAAAACTATATATGAGTGACATTGAGTAATAATTGTTGTTGGAAACATGTAATACAGCAAATTTTCGCACCCTGTACTGTGAGTGGAATACTCCTTGGTGGAGAGTTACATTTGCAAACCTTCGATCAGTTTGGTAAATAAAAGGAAGGAAGGTGACCCCAGAACAAAAGAAGAAAACGGTTAAATAAATAAAAAAAAATCAGTTTTTCATCTTAATTTGTCACAATCAAGCATATAGGAGTGGGGGATTTCTGGCTTCCAAACCTCATCAGAATCCTTAAAAGCCTTCAACTTCAACTCAAATTAAGACCTGTTTTTTCACTTGCCAACTCAGCAAACTCCAATTCTCATAAAACGACAAAAACCCATAAAAGAATTCCAAAACATATTGTATACATATATGATGTAGAAAATTCATACACCCTATAATCACATATATAATCCTAAATTCTATTTAGGAAAGGAAAGGACGTAACCAAGAAAACGGGTTAAATAAAAGGAACCGACATTGACATCAAGTTATCTCTTCATTTTTGGTACGGACATACTTATAAGAGTAGAATCGGTGATTTTCATCATACCAAAATCCTTATAAAACCCTCGAAATTTCATCAAGAATAATACTTGTTTACCCGATTCTCATCAAAACACAACCGAAACCCAGAGAAATAATTCCAACGCGTTGCCATGGCTTCCATTGACACCATCGAGATTGGCCAAGAAATCGATAATCGTTTAGAACAACATTGTTCTTATATCCCATGTGATCTTTTCAACTTAGAATTAAGGTTTCGTTATGTTTCATCTCTTAACTTAGAAACAACCTTAGAAACTTTTAATCAATCCCTCATGTATCGACGTGACATGCTTTTATCTGAAGAGTACGGTCCAAACATGGTACTTTCCATGTTTGCAAGCACGGGTGCATCTCTACAGGTCATTCAAACTGTCATTGTTCCTGATATCTTGTCTTTCGCGCGGGAGATTGATAGTGACCCTGTAAATCTTGGACGTAAAATAGTAAAATTGATACTGGAAGTGGTTGTCAAGGTGACTGATAATGAGGTTGGTCAGGAGGTTACCGGTAGTGAGATTGATCAGGAGGTGATCACTGATGATGAGATTGATCAGGAGTTGACTGATGATGAAGTTGATCATGAGTTGACTGATGATGAAGTTGATCAGCAGTTGATTGATGATGAGTTTGATCAGATGGTGACTGATGATGAGGTTGATCAGGAGCTAATTGATGATGAAGTTGATCAGGCCATTGATGAGTCACTAAGTACATTGAATTTCAAGCCTGCTAGTAATTCATCTATTCAAGGTTTGAAAAAGTTTAAATTGGGTGATGAAGGTCGCCTACCTTTCAAGAAGAGGAGATTACTCGATGGTTTGAGTTCAAAGAATGAATGTATGATCTGTTTCGATGAGTTCTCTGATGATGACAAGGTTGCTTCGATGCCTTGTGGACATGTTTATCATGATGATTGCATCGTTAAATGGTTGGAGACCAGTCACTTGTGCCCACTGTGCCGATACCAGATGCCCAGTTGATTCGATTTTGATCTGATCTCCCCAGTTGATTCGATTTTGATCTAATCTCTCAGTCGTAATTGAGTTCTGTTGATTAATGTCCTTAGGGAGAATGTAGTTAATTTTTTCTTATTAATGTCTAAATTGTAAGTGTGATGATAAGTTGAGGAGCTCCATGATGATAGCATAATATAAAGTGATATGGCAAATTTTTGTTACATATATATTTCTTGTTTCAATCTTTAATTATTGTATCACAGTAATTAGAGAAATCCATAATGCAAGCATGAATATTTACTCCAATGATTGGTGAATTTCTTATGTGTACTTCTACTTACCACAAATATAGTGCTCTGTTTCAGTGAGTTGCACTTTTGGTCTTGTCTTAATTAAATCAATGAGTTATGGGTTTACATTTGAAACTCCAGGAATCAATGTTTCAAGGTGATTTCTATTTGCTTGATCATTCTGCTATTGCACTTGGAATAAGGATGCATGGTTAAATTTGGTTGCGTCTTCCGATTGCTACAATGAGAAGACAATAAGCTGATGGATAGGACCATGGAATCTGAAAGAAACAAAAGGATTGAGATATATATAATGATCCATCTTGTTCTTTCCATAGTTTTATAGTTTTATTTTGATCCCAAAATATATTGATCTTTTGAATATTAAAGCCTTTTGACTTCGTTCCAAGTTAATTACATGTTGGTAGTGTTTGAAACTTCAGGAATGGATGATTCAAAAAAAAATTCTTATTTGATAAGTAACACGTTGGTAAAAAGTGATGATCTGAAGCAGATTGACTGAGAAATGAACAAATTCGCTAGTTTGTTAGATCAAAGGTGTGCCTGGGACCAAATCATCCAGTGATCGTTTCGAGAATGCGAGGTTTACAAAATGCTTGAACTTGATGGAATTTTGTATGAAACGTTTGGAAAAGGTTTCAATATTTTAACTGCAAGCATTTATGCCTATATTTCAATCATGAACACAGATACATAGATTGCTTGAACCAATTTGCTCCATCTCCTGCCACCACACCTTGAGCACAAATGGATAAACATCTCCTTTGGAGACATATGAAATCAACACCCGGAAGTCTACCGCATAGCCTATGCTAGTAATGAATTGACATATGCTGATCATAACATTAGACAAGTAGTTTATTCCTACTGGTTTTTCGTCCGAGAAAGTACTACTGTAATTAGTAATATAAAAGGATTGGCTAAAGGGAATGTTCTTTGCGTATTGACCAGACATACTTCATTTTTTAGTGCTGTTGGGGGGTTTACTACAGAAAATGAGCACATCTCAATAGTGTGTTCTCGCTTTATTTTGAAGTCTTTACATCAGCAAATAGCAGCATTTGGGTAAAGAAATTGAAGTTTACTAGTTCTTGCAGGCTATATTTTCTCACATGCCAAGGTTTTTCTGCAGTTCTAGTTGTGGTACATCCAGTTCTTTATTGCTTAACCATTTAGCTCAACTTTTCCATGCTAATGTTTATGGTATTGAATTGTACAACAATTTTGCCAGCTAAAGTTCCGATTGCTCTTTGATATGCTAAAATTGACTTGTGATTGATGGAAAGTTATGATTTCCATATGCATTCAGTGACCTTAGTTTCTTACAGGATTCACATCAATGGGGATCCAAAAAATTATATTAGCTTCATTAAGGGGTTTGTTCATGGAGATTGATCACTCGAATCTTTTTTTTTTCCGTCCCTGAGTGCAGAAGCTTTTATTTCATATGATGAATAAGCAAAGTATCAAAAAGAAAAAATTCTAACATGCTCATGCTGATCTTGTCAAAAGTAAGAGAAAGTTTTGAAGCTTTATCTTTATTTTCATTTGGAGATGGCCTGGAAAAGAGCCTCTCAGTTTTAAGCATTATAACAACTGCAAGCATTTCTTAGATCAGGATTTGTCTTTTTCACCTCCCAATCGATTCATCATCTACTGCCGTTTCAGACCTCCCAATTGATTCATCATCTGCTGACATTTCAGATGCTTTACGTTGCCATTTCGGTGACACCTGAATTCAGCTTTTGCCCCTCTTGTCATGTGGTTCTGATATCAAACTATGTGCTTTCATTTGTTGAGCTAATAATGTGCTTTGGTCTCCTTACTTTTTAATTAATCTAAGTCGAATCATTAATTCATATAATATGAAAAGATTAAAATCAGTATAATCACATTTCTTTGACTTTTGTGTTCTTACCATTTTATTTAAATTTAAAATATGAAAAATTAAAAAAAATTGATCATAAAAATATTGAAATTAGAGTTGATTAATTAATTAATCATGAGTAATTTATTTATAAATTACTTTTATTTTTATAGATTTATTTATAAATTAGAATTGATTAAAAAAATTAATCAAAATACAATAAGAATAGAGAACCGAGATTAGCCTTTCATGATTTAGTGAGTAATGATTGTTTACAAATACTAGGAGACATATGTACATAAAAAGATGGCAACATGGGCTCGATGGTGGCAGCGGTTAAACAGGCTTAATGTTGGGCTCGATCTTGATTGATCATGATGGTTTAATCCATCTATAATATGGGTCGTGTCAAGCAAGATTCATGTTTTTAAATCCTAAGTTCAGTACAGTCTATGGCTTGACACATAATAAGTTGGATCAGGCTTGACCCAATTTTTTTTTCAATTGTTACTTTTTTTTCTTGCGTATTTACATGCAAAATGTTTAAAAAATTTACATAATTCAACTTAAAATACTTATATCCATGATAAAAGGCGAACATTTTTACTATAAACAAATAAAATTTTCAAACATTAATTACCTCAAAAAACAATAAATTTTACAAATACAAATAACAATTACCATGTATCATGGTCATCATTTTCTTTCTAAAATATATCTTCTTCATTTTCTTCCAAAGATATATCTTATTCTTGTGAATTATATTCATCATCTAACCAATCTTTGAATAGAATACACACTTCATAAATTATTATTTTGTCAAATGATACGGTCTTACAATTTAAAATATATATATATATATATCAAATTGTATATTATATAAAAAAAATTATGGAGCCATTACTTATTTGTCAATTAAAAAAATAAAGATATGAAGTTTGAAAATAAAATTAAAAAAAAAAGAAAAATATGGATTGTAACATTTTAGTTATATCATGTGTTAATTTATAATCCATCAGGCCTTACTGTGCTGAGTCGTGCCATGTATAAATTTGCATTCATCATGAATGATATTGTGCTGGTACATGAATTAAAAAATCTTGACCTAACTTGATAGTATGATAAGAATCATTCTCAGGCATGATCTATATTATAGCAATATTGGCCATGTTGAGACAATTTACAATGAGTTGGGTTGTGTTATACCATTAGCAACCTGCCCATTTTGTCACATCTATGTAATGTAACATAATGTAGTAGATGCCTACAACCTGTGACATAATGTAACATAATGTAATCTATAATCCTAAAACTTAATTGCTGGAGAGTTACATAGAAGGAATGAAAAAAAATGAAGAAAACATATTAAATAAAAGGAACCGACTTGAACATCATGTTATTTTTCATCTATAGTAATAGAGACAGTGATTTCTATCATATCAAAATCTTCATAAACCCTAAAGCTTGATCAAGAATACTTGTTTTTATTTACAAACAAACTTCAATTCTAATCGAAATACAACCAAAACCCAAACACAGAATTCCAACATATGGCTATGGCTTACATTTATAGCATCAAGATTAGTCAAAAAATTGATAATCATTTAAAACAACATTGTTCTTATATCCCATATGATCTATTCAACATAGAATTAGGGTTTTGTTACATTTCATCTCTTAATTTGGAAATAATCTTAGGAACTTTTAATCAATCCGTTAGATATCATTATGACAAGCTTTTATCTGAAAAGTACAATATAAACATTTTACTTTTCATGGTTGCTAGCATGGGTACATCTCTACAGTTCATTCAAACTGCTCTTGATATCTTATCTTTTGTATGAGAGATTGATAGTGACCTTATTAACCTTGGACATAAAGTAATAAAGTTAATAGTGAAAGTGGTTGCCAAAGTTATTGATAATGAGATTGATCAAGAAGTTATTGATAATGAGATTGATTAGAAGGTGATCATTGATGATGAGGTTGATCAAAAGACAAGGTTGATCAGGTGGTGATTGATGACAAGGTTGATCAAGTGGTGACTAATGATGTAGTTGATTAGGAACTGATTGATACTAAGATTGATCAGGCAATTGATGAGTCATCGAATACATTTGAAGGATATGAAAATGTATGAAAAACTAATAAGAAAATGAAAAAACTAACTCTAAGTTGTGGTAAAAACCTCACACAAAGCATAGGCCACATTTAATCATTTATAAACTTCAAAAATACAAAAATTTGGTTAACAACTCTTAACTACTACATAAGTTGTTTGCCAAATTTGTAGATTACCACAAACATATACATTATGCTACCTAAAGTCTAATAAATTGACATAAAAGAAAAAAAAAATCAAAACAAGTTGTTAGCAGTAAAAATGCTATACTTGGTTGCTTCAATTGCTATCACTCATCCTTAGCATTTCTATTGGAAACACCAAGTCTTTTCTTTAATGTTTTGAACCTTGCCTTCGGTAAAGCCTTAGTCAAAATATTTGTAATTTGATTTTTTGACTTGCAATGCACCAACTCCACTTCATTCTCAGCTTCAACTTCTCTAATAAAGTAATACTTAATTTTAATGTGCTTAGTTCTTCCATAAAACACAAGGTTCTTGACCATTGTAATTGTTGACTGATTATCACAAAAAATTTTTGTTGGATTATCTTGTTTTTGACTCAAATCCAACAAAATTTTTCTTAGCTAAATTACTTGATTAATAATAGCCATAGCAATAATGCACTCTACTTTTGTTGTTAGTTGATCCATAATTTCTTGTTTCTTTGAGTTCCAACTAAACACATTTAATCTAATGAAAAACACAAAAGTTGAAGTGCTTTTCATGTCTTAATGAGAGCTCACCCAGTCACTATTAGTGAATCCAACCAATCTTGAACTTCTAATCTTTCTTAACCAAATTCAAAGTTTATTATATCCTTTAACATATCTCAACACCAATATATCAGCCTTGAAATGTAACTCACTAGGACTTTGTAAGAACTTAAAGAGTTAATTTGTAGCATACATGATATCTATCTTTTTTGCTGTCATATACAATAAGCAACCAATCGGGTTCCTATAAATAGAACCATCAACTTTCTCAACTCCATCTTTCTTAATAAGTTTTTCAGTTGCATATTTTCTTTGACAAATGAAGATTCTTTGCTGGTCTTGACGAATCTCTATTTCAAGAATATAAGACATTTCTCCCATATCTGTCTTCTAAAAAACTTCCTGCATTTAATATTTAAAATCCTCCATAAAAGCTTATTTGCTACCTGTCACCAAGACATCATCAACATACAAAGAAATAATCAATAGATCATTGTTGTTAGTAACCTTAATGTACAATATTACTTCACTAAAGCTTTTCTTGAATCCTAACTTTAGTAAATGATTATCAATTTTGAAATTCTAAGCTCTTGGAGCTTGTTTCAGTCCATGCAAAGCCTTATTGAATAGATAGATTTTGTCCTCATCTCTCTTGACAACAAAATATTCAAGTTGTTCAATGTAAATCTCCTCCTCAAGATAGCCATTTAGAAAAGCAGATTTGACATCAAGTTGGTATATTTTTCAACTTTTTTAAGTCTAATAGCAACCTTATGGTGTCTAACTTTACAACTATAGCAAATGTCTTTAAAAAATCAACACCAGGTTGTTAGAAGTAGCATTTAACAACCTATCTTGCTTTAAATTTATTGATGGAACCATCTGCATTCAACGTTGTTATGAAAGTTCATTTTATACCAATGATGTTTTTATTACTTAGTTTGTTAACCAACAACCAAGTTTGATTCTTCTCAATCATATGAATCTCTTTTTTCATGGTATTCTTCCATTCTGAAAATTTGACAGCTTCTGCAAAGCTTGTAGGTTCAAGATGGCAATGTTTGATTTTTAATAAATATCTATGAGTGGTTTAATTCCTTTTAGTGGTTCATGATTGATGGTTTCATCTTTAAACATGTAACTTTCTTACAAATTCATCATGTCTGTTGAGGTTTGCTTAACTGACTCTACCTTTAACTTGTCCCAATTTCAGGCTGCTTGCTCATTGAACTTTGTATTTCTACTTACAATCACTTTGCTTATAAATGGATTGTAAGTCTTATAGCCTTTGGTGATTTTGCTATAGCCTACAAAAAAATCCAGATTTCTACCTTTTGATCAAGTTTGTCCTTTTTGATTTTAGGAACAAACTCAAAACAAATGTTGCCAAAAACTTTAAAATACTACACTAATTGTTTGCTTTTGTACTAGGCTTCGAAAAGAGTTTTTCCCTTCAAAGCTTTTGTAGACTGTCTATTGAGCAAGTTGACAAAAGTATTGATTGCCTCTATGAAAAAATTATTAACAAGTTTCTATTCAAACAACATGCATCTTTCTATCTGCATGATTATTCTATTCTTCTTTTCATCAACTCCATTTTGTTATGGAATGTAAATTGCTATGAGTTGGTGTTCAATTCGTGTTGTCATAACGTTTAGGTTAGGAAACCTACCCATTATATGCAAAAATCATGGAGTTATCATCAATCTTTTTTCACTAGATGTGATTGGTCACCTACGTGAATCTGTCATTTTTAAGGTTATTCTAAACCTAAGCTAAGGGTCTCTAAAAAGTATAGGTTCTAGTTTACATCAATAAAATTAAAGTTTATGAGTTAGTTACGTACAGAAAATGTATTAATATCCCTTTACGCTCAAAATTGGTACCAAATTAATTATATGTTATCTTACCTAAGCTTAATCAAAAATAGTTTACATCAATAAAATTAAAGTTTAGGAGTTAATTACATACAGAAAAGGTATTAGTATCCCTTTACGCCCAAAATTGGTACCAAGTTAATTATATGTTATCTTACCTAAGCTTAATCAAAAATAGTTTTATCATGCAAATCAAAATCAATTCCAATCCTTTTATATATTTACAAAACATGGTGATACAAAAATTGTATCAAAATATCAAGCAATCATGTAATCATACAATAAATATTAAATCATACCATGAAAAAATTATTATGTAAAAAATGTAAAATCATATCATGCAAATATAGTATAAATCATATCAAATATCATATAATATTATCATGCCTAGATTTGCTAAAATATTTATACAAGAATGTCATGCAAATATATTAATTGTTATGCAATAATAACAACAATGTAAATATATAATATCATACAAATATATTATCATTCAATAATATAAAATACCATGCAAATATATTAATAACCATTCATGCAAATATATAATCATGAAATCAAATATAACCACACAAATATATTAGTAATTATGCAATTAAACATAGTCATGCAATTATGCACACAATAAATATAGAAACATGCAATTAAATATCAGTCAACTATAATATTAATCATGCAATAACATATAATATCATATCATGCAATAAATATAAAATCATGCAATAATAATCATATAAATATATAACCATGCAAATAAATATATTAATAATAAAAAAATCACACCAATAAATAAATTAATAATCATGCAAATAGACATATAATTAAATATATAATCATGTAATAAACATGCAATTTAATATATAATCATGCAAATAAAAATATGTAAACCAAGCAAATAAACATGCAATTAAATATAAATCATGCAAATAATAATATATAAATCATCCAAATATAATTTAGTCATGCAAATTTGTGCAAAAAATAAATATCATGTAATAAATAAAAAAATAAGAGTACGCAATTAAATATTATAAAAGTTATGCAAAAATCACAAAAAAAAGAAACCAAACATTCCCTTAATAGATCAGGGGTTTCAACAATTTTTCACCTTTCAAAAACTAGTGTTTCCTATTATAAATCTTAGCCTTCCTTCAAAAACTCCAACTGGATCTCTTGGCAAATTTTTTTGCTTGATTGCTTCTTCTTTGTTGATTCAAAATTTTATCCAAATTTTTTCTTTTTTCAATGACCTTTGTTTTATCATGAAGCAAATTGTTGTCAAGCCCTTCCCTTTTATATTAGATTCAAGGTCTTTATATAGGGATTGAATCTCTTTTGATTTGAAAGAAATTAATTCAACCGAATCTAAGATTTCTCTCCAAATTTTATTCTTTATGTAATCTTTCCTTTTTCAATAGATTAAGCCATGATTCTTTCCAAAATTATTCAATCATTAAAATTAAAATATGAGATAAAATTGAAGAATTGAATTGAATATAAGATTTTTCATGCATCCCACATTTTTTTTTTATTTTTACCTTTTTTTTTTATTTTTTTACCAATTAACTTTGACTCTTTTGACTAAAAAATAAAAATTAAACCAATTAAACTAAAAAAATTAAAATATAAACAAAATTTAGGGCTTAATCTTTGGGCCTAAAATTCATTTTTCCAATTAATGCCAATTGAACAATCAAAATTAAAATTTGAAACTCAATGAATTTTGAAAAATCTCCGAACAAAATAGGGTGTCTATAGTTGCCCATCTTTTTATATTTTCTATGAAACAGGAATTATACAAAGACAAAAGATATTCATTTTGTTCGGGTCAAGAAAATAAAAAAAAATCTTAAAGGCTCTTCCTCAAAGGTTTGGAACTTTTTTTTTTTTTAAATTATTGCCTCACAACTAAGGCTTTGAAACTTTTGAAAATAAAATACTCCCCCACAGCTAGGATTTGGACCTTTTAAAAAATAAAATGCTCTCCCACAACTAAAGCTTTAAAAATTTCAAAACAAAATGCTCCCCTACAACTGAGGCTTTGAAACTTTGAAAAATAAAATGCTCCCCTACAGCTAAGGTTTTGAAATTTTTGAAAAATAAAATAAGATCATTCTTACTTTCAAAAAAGCTCATCCTTGATAGAGGCATTGAAACTTTAAAAAATCTTACCTTAAATTGAGTTTCGGTATCTCATCTGAATCATCATTGATTACTTTCTAATGTCTCTTTTTGAAATTATTTCCTCATCTAGTTTTTCCTTCATGCTTTCCAAATATATGCAATGGATGCATGCAATGAATGGAAAGATTCTCCACAATTCTCAAATTTAGTTTCAAAATTCAAACTTTAATTTTTCTTCCTTTCAAACGTGCATGATGCAAGGGATGAATATGATGAACACAATGTATGCATACAATGAATGCATGAGCCAAAGATTTTCAAAATTTCATTCTAATTTCACAACTCAAACTTTGATCTTTCTTTTTCAAACATGAAATGCATGAGTGTAATAAATACGGTGATATATGCAACATGTAATGAATGTAGTGAATACAACGCATGAATGCAAAATTCCTACCCAATTTCAAACTTTAAACTTTTTTTTTATGAAATATACATGATGAATACCATGAATGAGCACAATTTCTCAGTATGATGCATATATGTAATGCATGTGGTAAATGTAATGTATGCTATGCAATTCATTTATCTTTTTAATTATGGTTAATTAGAAAGTTCTCAAAACTCTTGATTTATCTTCTCACTTCTTTTAACTCATCAACCTTTGTGGTTTTCAGCTGAGTTATCATGCATCATCAAGTAGTCTCATCTATTATATCATCCAAATTCAAAGTTTATTTCTTTCAATGGAATCTCAAGACTTTTTTTCATGTCTTCTTTTCAGCTTCTCATCATGTTTTTCTTCAACTTTTTTGAAACTAGCCAACAAATGTATCAATTGATTTGTGAGCCAAAATTTAACTTCATCATTTGATCTCAACATCTGAAATTTTTTTTTTTAATTTGTAAGCCACAAGGATCAACATCATTTTAAACTTATTTACATCTTTCATATTTCATTTTCAATATGCCCTAATCACTTTCAACTTTTTTAAAATAATACAAGGATCTTTCATAACAATCATTTATTCATTCATAATCATTTCAATTCAATGACAAATGTAATTCATCACATTTTTTTAATTCATCATGCGAAGAAATAAATGGTGAAGAACAAGAAAAATGAAAGAAAGGGTATTCATTATAAGAACAAGTCTGGTAAAAAATAAATAGGCCAAGAAATCATTTCAGGATGAATAATCAAAATAAATGCTAGGAAAGGTACACAACATCTAAGATAATCAATATTCAGACAATTCTAGACAAATTAATTTTGAATTTTTTTTCAAAAGCTCATTCCATTTATATTCATGATCTTTCATCAATTCAAGCATTAACCATATTTCTGGTGATCTTAATCAAAGTTGTTTTTTCAAGTTTTCTTTTTATTACTTAAATTACCTTTTTGGTTTTTCAGTTTAAGTCTTCATTTTTTTTATTATTATTATTTTATTATTTTTTTTGTTTTGCTTTTTTGCTTTTTTTTTTTGCACATCCTTTCATTCTTATTTCTTTTTTTTCCTTAATCAATCAATGATATTTCGATCAAAATTTTAGGCATTCATATTTGATCAAAATTTACTTTTAAAGGATGTAATGTGGGCTAGGGTAAGGGGTTATGAAAGAAATGGATAAAGTAGACCCAAAATTAATTCAAAGGGTTATAAACGAAAGGTTCATTTATTATCATATGAAGTAGCTTTTTTTTTACCCTATTCTTCATTAATTCTCTCTTTTTTTTTCACATTTTTTAGATTTGCACTTTTCATCCATTCTCAGGAAAAATTTGAGTATTAAAAAGGATATTTTCCCCTCTAAAGTTATTAAAGGCATTCATTTTTCATTTTTCTTTATTTTTCTTTTTATGATCAAACATTTTTCAAACTTTGCCCCCAATGTGGAAGGTGACCCTTGGTTAGGGTTTCTTTCAAAGAAAATTTAATAGGCTCAAATGAAATAGCAAATAGATAATTTTACTCGTTGTGTGAAAGTAAAAGAAAGATGATCATTTCTCATTTCAAATATGAATACTCTCAATGAAGAATATTTATTAACTAAGAGCAA
The DNA here is from genome assembly GCF_047325235.1 of Durio zibethinus. Taxonomy (NCBI): domain Eukaryota; kingdom Viridiplantae; phylum Streptophyta; class Magnoliopsida; order Malvales; family Malvaceae; genus Durio; species Durio zibethinus. The sequence continues at coordinate 31,207,620 of NC_143162.1, forward strand.
ACTTGTGAGCAAACCATCATAAAAAGCCATAAACTAAATCACTTCCGTCTATAAATGAATGAAATCTCATGCTAGTTTTATTTTTTGAAACATGTCCTTTTTTACTTCAATGATCCCAACAAATTAATAGTCTTAACTTATCAATTCTATCAATATGAATGATGCTTTCAAAATCAAATCTCAAATTATTGTCATGATTGTCTTAACATTCATTATTTAGAACATGAGACTGGGTAAAATATGAAAGGCATGTATATAAAAACAATGGAACAAATGAGAAAATGTAATGAAAATGCATTTGTCACTTTATTAAAATGATGAAAGATAAATAAAAGATGGACATAAAAGATTTAAATGTTTCAAACTTGCATTATTTCTTAAAGTTCCTAAAGTGATAGACATTCATAAAAACTCCTTTAAAATTATGTCACAGTGTGGTTAAGTAAAGGGTTTTTATGACATATGTCCCTCATTCTTGATCAAAATTCACCAATCTATTTTTTTATCAAACTTTGCGCTTTATACTTCAATGCTATACAATTTTTTTTGTAGAATGACTAGCAATCTCAGAATGATAGTCACAAGTAGCATTAGCATTATACCACTTAGGGCAGGGAAGCTTCATATGTTCTGAATAAATTGGTGCAACCAAATAGTTCTCAATAAGTTAAAAGAAGTAGCTCAATGAATGTCATAAGAATTGGATTTATAAGAGCTTTTTCTTTTTTCACCAGATTTTTAAGTTGAGCAACTAGCTGAGAGTTGGGTGATTGTATGACTAGTTGATGAGCATAAAGGCTTAGGGAGACATTGTTGATGGTTGGGTAGTAAGGTTGGTACATCAGGTAAGGAGAATATGAGGTGAAGTTTTCAACCTATTACCTTTCATAAATTACAACTTAAACATTTTCGTCATTCTTTTTTTAGCATAGCCCCTTTCTTTACCTTTAAGCTTTCCATTCTTGATGGTATTTTCAATTATCTCTCTAAAAATTATCATATCATTAAAATTTTTAGTGACATTTCCAATCATCATTTCATAGTAATGAGCCTTGAGAGTATAGACAAACAGAATTGTGGTCTCTTTTTCATGAGTGATGATTAAACTTAGGTAGTAATATCCTTCTATCTCTGGGCATATTCTTTGAAACTTTTAGTATCCTTCTTTTGCATGTTTTATAAAAAACATGCGATCTGGTGCTAGTTATATAATGTGTTTGTGTTATGCAATGAAAAATGTTGCAAGTTCTTTCAATCCACAAATGCAAGATCTATCTAGTTGCACATACCATCTAGCAACTAAACCAATGAACCAGTAAGATTGCCTTGAAAAATATGAATGAGCAACTTTTCATTTTGAGCATATGTAGCATGTGTAATAGAGTATTTGGTTTCATTATATTTTCAAACTCAAGCACTTTAAACGTTAATGAAACATAACATCAAGAATTAAGCATAATCCAGTTGCATTTATTGACCTAGAAAAGTATATTCATTCAATGGCTTTTAAGCCTCTTTTTCATGAGATCTATCTTTTAAGAATTAGAGTTTTTTTTTAGTTTCAACAGAGCTTATCTTAAGCTTTTCTTGTTCTTTGAGATGTTTAAGATTTAAAACTTATGTAGGATCAGATGTCTTGATGTCAAGAATAAAAAAAATTAGAGCATGAGTTACATTTGTTAGCATGTTAGTCTGTACATAAAGATAACTTGCAGTGAATGGCATTTGGCATTTGGGATGCATGTGCTGAATATGGGCCAAAACTAAGGAGATATAATGGATTAGTCTCATTTTGTATCACCACATCTTCCACCACTTTCTTTCCCTTGCTCATGTTTTTCAACAATTCGATCATATTTTCCAACTGCACCTTTAGTTTTTTTTATGCTTTCTAGCTTTTAGAGGTGAAAAGTATTTTCCTCTTTTATGATACTTGCTTGATATCTAGTGCTGTAGCACATCAGATTGTTTGAAAATTGAGCTATCCGTAAGTCTTAATTTTTTATAATTTTTAAGAATTAGGATGACCTATTATCATGCACATTAAGGATATATTTATGTATGAATGCATGAATGTAATAAGGATGATTTATCACATAAAATTGTTAACAAAAAAAATCTTTGTTGAATTGAAAGTTATTTCTAACCAAATCCAATACTACATCCATGAAAAGTCTAAAGTTTATTATGGAAAGAAATCCCTAATTTGTCAAAATTTGCCTTGCACTTCATTAAGGAAAGCTAGCAGTTTTTGGCCATGTGTTCCCACTGGTGGTACCTTTATCTTTCATTCTTCAACTTTTTCTACCATGTCTTTCGCTTTATAGGTAGCTATAGTGATTAGGTCAAGCAAGCATTCTAATTGGTTATGCTTTCTCACATATGTTTCCTTGGCTTGTTCACATTCTTCATTCACAACACCCATTTGTGTTTCAATTTTGACCACTACCCCATTGAACATTTGGATGTGCTTTTATGCTTCAATTAGTGCTTCGCCTTTTTCTTTCATCTTTTCTTGCAATTGTCTATTTTTTTTTTCAAAAGTTGGGCTAACTCATGATTGGTGGATGACTATGTGATGTTAAGATCAGAAAAAAGATTCTTCCATTCATCTTTTTCTTGTCTGAGTGCTTAAACATTTTTGTCCATTCTTCTCTCTAACTCTCTTTTTAGCTTTTTGTTTTTAAGCTTCAATTCATATTTTTCAACTTGAAGCTTTTTTTTAGTGGTTTCCATTATTAATAAAGGATCAAGAGGTGATGATTTCATTGGGCCATTTGGAATTGCTTCTTCAAGGATTTTAATGTCTTTACCTCACCTAGTGTACCGCACAAAGTATTCAGGGGTAACCTTATTTAAGTGTCTCATCTTATCTTTCTTTTGAGATAAATTCCAAACTTGTATAATTTTGTCTATCTTTATGGAAGCATCAATTTCAACATATGATAACTCTATTTTTTTTTTAAAGTCTAGACGTGGCTAGGATAAACTGTTCATTATCATATTATCTTTGCACCATAATGGAAGAATAACTCACTGCACCCCAAAGGCTTAAGAGAATAACCTAAGGTTTTCTTCACACTATATAACACTGGTCCATAAGGCAACCAAAGAGCTTTCCATATCACATATTGGCTAGTGAGCTTGCATAGAAATAAGATTCATGTTTTTTTGGATTTCTGTGTAGGCCATTCATTTTCATAGAATTTCTTGATGGGAATGCTTGTAATGGAATATGGCTTGCAAAATTTATCATTGTTATTTTCGATATAACTTTTTATCCAAATAGTTAACAGTTGAGCACATCTAATAAAATGCCTTTTCATTTTGATGATGATTTATAGATCTAATAGTCTTAGCCAATTACACGAATAAGGTTGATTTGGTAACCGAGTTGATAAAAAAAATCCCCTACTATAATTTTTGAAAATACCATCATCCCATATAAAACCAATGCCATCAAATCCGTTCCTCTTTTAGTATCAAAATATTTGTATATAAAGTCATGAACAATGGACCGAGGAATACTAACACTTTCACATTTTCCTTTTACACAATTATCAATAGTTTAGACATCTACAACCATCATTTGAGCAAGCTTTTTTTGATAACTAGTCTTTTTATTTTTCCAATATACCTTATCATGATTAAAGACATCCAAGCAAAGGAGAGTTGAATATTCTTCAATATTTGGCACTATGTAAACCTCTTTGATCACAAAGCATTGATATGAAGGGTTCCAAAATTGAACCATGGCCCTAATAAGTTAATCATCAACAGGGATTAAAAAAAGTAATGCAAGGTCCCTAAATTTCTTTTAAAAAGTCTCCTTGGTAATGACATTTCATTGGTTCCAAACACTAACCAAATCGTTAAGATCATTTCATTTGAGATTGAGATGGATTTTGGTAGGAAAAATAGTTACGTAATTAGTTAGCAAACAATCATCTTCTTTAAGCTAAGCTTCTTCGGACTTCATTCTCAGGCACATAGGGAACTTTGATAGGTTTTCTATGGATGTAATTAAGATTCTTTTTGTTAAGATTATTTTATGGCAATCACTTTTTATGATAAATCTAACGATGCGTGCATGCATAATAAAGTAGAGAAAAAAAGTTAGTTAACATAACATAATATATACAAGGAATAACAAAATATAAAAGTTAGTATGCAAAAATATAAGATAAATTTAAAAGAATAATAACTGTCCTATCATGTATCCTATTTAGGTTTTTTCTAATTAAAGGGAGGGTAGAGCTCCAGCCTAGGTTTGGATCCTTAAGGTTTATATATATGCTAGGTTCAAAGGCTTGACAATCTAAAGGCTCCCAAATTGTTCTCTACATCATCGTCTATTATAGACTAGTAGGACACCTCAATCTTCGCCCACTATTATAGGCTTAAACGAAAATGATTCAATTTGAGTGAGAGTTTTAGCTAGAACACATGAATTTTATCACCTCACAAGAGTGTAGGTACTTACTCCCTCTTAATAAAAGACAAAGCTTAGTTCTAGAGCTTATACATGAATGCAAGAGTGGTGTGTGTAAAAAGACATGCCAAATAATCAAATAAATTGATGCACACTGAAACTAAAATCTGCAAAAAAAAAAAAAAAAAAACAAAAACAAGTAGTTTATTAATATGAAAATCACAAATAATTACTTAATAAAACCATCAAACAAGGCTTAGGATAACACATAACTAACTAATGGCTTGACTCTTTAATATCCTTAGTAGAGTTGCCAAATTGTCATAGTGTTTAGGTTAGGAAACCTATTCATTAGACACAAAAATCATGGAGTCACCACCAATCTTTTTTAGCTATGTGTGATTGGCCACTTATATAAGTCTATCCTTTTTAAGTTTATCCTAAGCCTAATTTAATGGTTCTTAAAAAGAATAACTTCTAGTCTATAGTAACAAAACTAAGGTTTGGGAGTTAGTTACGTGCAGGAAATATATTAGCACCTTTTACGCTTAAAATTAGTATGATATTAGTTATGTGTTATCTTATCTAAGTCATAATCAAATATGGTTTTATCATGCAAATCAAAATCAATCTAATTCTTTTATTTATTTACAAAACATGGTGATAAAAAAATTGTATCAAAATATCAGGTAATCATGCAATAAATATTAAATCATACTATGTAAAAATTATCATACAAAAAATATAAAATCATATCATGCAATTTGTCATAACGTATAGATCCGTTGACTTACCGCTAGACATGGATTAAAAGAGTCGCTACTAATCTTTTTGTTTAGGTGTGATTGACCATCTTATTGAATCTGTCCTATCTAAAGAGGAGTCCCAAGCTTGACTTAGGTATCTTTAAATAGTAGATTTTGATCTATGAAATCAGAGTTTAAGTTTGAGAGAATGGTTACACATGGGGAAGGTTATAGCACCCCCACAGTGCTTATCCAAAGGATAGTACCAGCTACATTTTAGATTATCCAAGCCTTGATTATATTTGTGATTTACCAGATAATTTAATATTAAAAATATATCTTAAAATTATCTCAATAGTTTAGTAGCAATTTAAGATAATTCTCTCACCTCAAGAGTATTTATGGAAATTAGTGTCTCACTCTAAAGAGGTTCCATTGTTAGATTTGTTAATGTATTTTTATTTAAAAAAATCAGTAAAATCTTACAATAGTTTGGTAGGACACACTTTGAAACAATCCTCCAAAAGTTTAGATGATAAAAAATTATTTTTTATTTATTTTTATTTTTTATTTTTATGAAAACTGATTCTTAGAATTTCCCAATAGTTTAGTAGATTTCATTTTAAAAATTAAATCCATGAAAATTTCCCACCAGTTTGGTAAAATTCATAAATTTATTTTGTAAGGATTTTTATTTGAAAAAGATTTTTTTGAAAAGATTTTTTGAAAACTTAAAAATATATTTTTTATTATTATTTTGAAAACTTATTTGAAAAGATTTTTTTTTACTTATTTGAAAAGGTTTTTTTATATATAATTGTTTTTTTTTAAACCTATTTATTTTCATAAATAATTTTTACAAAATTTCTTAAAAATAAAACCATTAAAAAACTAAAAATAAAATTAGCTAAAAAATAAAATCAAAAAATAAAAATAAAATGAAAAAAGTAAACCTTTTGATCGAGTCAAGTTAAAGCGCGGGTCAAAGCGCAAGTCATCGGGTTAGAGCGTGAATCTTAGGCTGCCTAAAATGATGTCTTCTTGGCCTTATATAAAAGCCAGCCTCAGCATTTTTGCTTTAAAATCCCCTATGCTCTCTATCTCTTTAGACCAAGAAGCTCTAACTTCTCTCTAGAATTCTCTAAGAAACTTACCAGTAAATTCAACTTAAAACTGGAAATACCATCGGTTTTTAAGAACATCATCAAAAAATTCAATCAAAAATTGGAAAACCCATCGGCTTTTGAAATAGTGGCTAAAATATTCAATCGGTCACCGAAAAAATTATCAATCCAACCTCCAGAAACTTAAATCTCACCCAGAGATTTCCAACGAACCCAAAATTCCCAAAATCAAAGTCTTAGAACCCTTACTGTCCAAAAAATTTTTAAAACACTAATTCTCCAAAAAATCTCCCAAATTCATTCCCTTTCTCTCTATTGTTCATTGTAATGCTCAGTTTAATTTATAGACAACCTTAAAAATCGGACAAATCCAATCCCGAGGTTCAAACTTGGATTGGTTTTGTTCGAGCATGGTTCTTGGCTAGATTTTAGTGAAACTAAAAGCTTTTGATTTAGTTCCATTGACCAAAAGAATTCAATCCAAATCCATTTTCTTAATCCCTAGCAGTTAAGAAAAAAAAGAAAATAATAACAATAATAATAATATAATAATGATACTATAATATATTACTATATAATAATAAAAATAACCCTAAAAATAATCCTATTGGCTTCAGACACATATGGGTGTCTATAGCTACTCCTCTTTGCACATCTCTATTAGACATGGATGATGCAAAGACCTAAATATCCATTCTGTTTGAGTCAAATCAGTGAGCAAAAATGACTAGAATGAAATCACAAGTCATAATAAATGATTTGGACTGAGCCAAGATCAGGTTATGAGTCATAAGAAATGATTTGGATTGAATTAAGATTAGGTGACCAGGACAAAACCACGAGTAAAAAATAAAGTGACCAGGACTGAGTCAAGGTAAAAACTAAATGATCGTGACGACATCGCGGGTTAAGAAAGTGATCTGGCCTAGGCCAAGATTGGATGACTAGGACTATGCCATGAGTCAAAAAGTGACCATGACCGAGTCGAGGTCGAAGATGAATGACCGGGATGATGCCGTGGATCAAGAAAGTGAATTTTGCTCTAAATCCAAATATTCACATTTTGGACAAAAAAAAATTTTTGGTGAGGTTTTAGAAGTTAAAAGATCCCAACATTCTAATTTTAACAAAATCGTATAGATTTAAGTTTTGCAAAGGTTTTCAGATTTGTAAGAATATAATATTTGCAAGATTTCAAACTTCACAAAGGTTCTAGATTCGTAAAGGTTTCAAGTTCGCAAGAACTTTCAGATTCCCAAGAAAGAAAGAAAAATTCACAAGATTTCAAGTTTTATAAAGGTTCTAAATTCACAAAAATGTACGATTTGCAAGGACTTTTAGATTCGTAAGAAAGAAAAATTCACATGATTCCAAGTTTCGCAAAGGTGTAAGGTTCACAAGGATTTTCAGATTCACAAGAAAGAAAGGTTCGCAAGATTTCAAGTTTCATAAAGGTGCAAAGTTTGTAAGGACTTTTAGATTCGTAAGAAAGAAAGATTTACAAGATTTCAAGTTTCGCAAAGGTTCTAGATTAGCAAAGATGAAAGGTTCACAAATATTTTCAAATTCGTAAGAAAGAAAGATTCACAAGATTTCAAGTTTCGCAAAAGTGCAAGGTTTGCAAGTATTTTCAAATTCGCAAGAAAGAAAGATTCGTAAGATTTCAAGTTTCACAAAGGTTCTAGATTTGCAAAGATGCAAGGTTCGCAAAGACTTTCAAATTTGTAAAAAAAATTCATAAGATATTAAGTTTCATAAAGGTTCTAGATTCATAAAGATACAAGGACTTTTAGATTCACAAGAAAAAAAGATTTGTAAGATTTCAAGTTTCACAAAGATTAAAAAAATGATCTGAACTGAGCTAAGATCAAAATGAGTGATCAGGATTGAACCACGGGTCAAAAAATAAGACGACTAGGACTAAGTCAAAGTTAAAAATGAATGACCAGGATGAAACCATGAGTCAAAAAATGATCTGAGTTTAGCTAAGATCGAGTGACCAAGATGAAACCACAAGTTAAAAATTAATAGACCAGGACCGAGTCGAGATCAAAAATAAATGACCAGAATGAAATCATGAGTAAAAAATGATTCGGACTGAGCTAAGATCAAATTAGTGATGATAATATTGTAACGATGTATATGTAGTCCTATCCAAGCTATGAATGCAAATGCAACAATGTATGTAATGCAAATGTCATGAAATTTCAATTGTGGTGGCAAGGTTCTCAATACTCCAATAGTTTTTTTAGCTTCACAGCATCTCAAAACAAATTTGTCAACTAGTCCATATCATTCCTATCATCTAGTCATAACTCATAGGTCATGTCAATCAATTTATGACTGAATTCATCATCGAGTCACTTGTTTGCCCCATTATAAATCATTTTCTCATGCTTTTTCATTCATCTCATTTTGGGTTTCTTTCAAAAGAATAGAAAACTCTTTATGAAAAATATCATTCATTTATTTGTCATTATTCAAATCAATGACTGATATGATACATTTTCTTATTTCATTCAAAGGATTTATATTTAGCAAAGAACAACAGAAATATGTCTTTATTATTGAGAAAACAAAAAGTAGAGTCAAAAACAACTTAAGGGTGAACAAAGAAAAAATGTTATGGTTTATTCAAATAAGATATTAACATCCAAAATAACAATCGTTTAGACAATTTTGATATCAAACTTAGGATCATCCTTCAAAAATACATTTCATTAATATTTTCAATCTTTGAGCTAATCATCATCCTCATTCTAAAGACCTTCACATGAGGTTATTTTTTCAAGTTTTCATCTTCACTTAAACCTCCATTTCGGGTTTTTAGTTTAAGTATTTCTTTTTTCTCTTTTTTCTCTTTTCATTCATTTTTGCTTCTCTTTTTTTTTTTTTTGCATCTTTTTTTTTTTACTTTTTGCTTTTTTTCTTCTTCTTTTTTTTTTTGCATGCCTTTTCTCATTTCTCATTCTTTTTTTCTTTTTTTTCTCCTTTGTTGACACTTTGATTAAAGCTTCACACAATCCAATGGCAAACCTGTCCCAATTCAATTCATGATTTTTCAAATCAAGTATTTACATTTGATTAAAATAGACTTTTAAGGGACATAATGTAGGCTAGGGTAAAAGTCGCCAAAAAAAAGATAAAACATGCCTAAATTGTTTTTAAAGGATAATTAAACCAAGGATCATTTCTTCATGTGAAGCACATTGGTGTTTTGCCCCATCAATTATTTTTTTTTCTTTTTTGGGGGAGCACTTTGGCATTTTAACCCATCAAATTTTTTTTTCTTTTTCTTTTCTTTTTTTTTTTTTGTGGATGTTGGCATTTTGCCGCCATTAATTTTTTCTTCATTTTTTTTTTTCATTTGTCAAAAAACTTGAGCACAAAAAGGCTTTGCCCTTAAAAATGAATAAATTTCTCAAACTTTGCCCCTCTCTTCGTTAGGATTTCTCAAAAGAAATTTTCAACAAGCTTAAATGGAGTAACAAGGAATAATTTTATTTTTTGAAAGATAAAAGAAAGATGGCCATTTCTTATTTCCAACATGAATACTCTCAATGAAGAACATTCATTGACTAAAAGCAAGCTTATGAGTGAACAATCACAAAGATCATTTGTCACATTACTTTCAAAATTCTTTACTAGATTTATCTTTTATTTATTTAATAGTCCCAATGAATCAATAATCTTCATCTATCAATCAAATCATCATGAATGATGTTTTCAAAATCGAATCTTGAATTATCATTTTGACTGTCTAAACATTCATTATTTGAAATTAAAGAATGGATATAGAAAAAGATATGAAATGGTAAAAGTAAATAATGGAGATTCACATGAAAGAGAAATATCATGAAAATACATCATCTATGTCGCTTTTATTAAAATGATAGAAAATGAAATGAAATTCATGCACATAAAAGAGATTTATATTCTCAAAAAATCTTAAGATGATAATCAATTTCAATCAACCTTCCCAAAATATGCACCTAGATGATTGGGTAAAAAGTCTTCATGGATATTCAGCTCTTTTGATTCATTGAAGCTTATCAAGCCTGCTCGAATCAAACTTTGCACCTTATGCTTGAAAGCAGAGTAAGTTGTTATGGAGTGACCCACATTCCCATTATAATAGTCACATGTGGCATTAACAATATACTATTTGGGGTAAGGTGGCTTTAATGGTTCCAAAAAGATTGGGGATACTTGTAGATGCCCTAATTAGCTCGGGTCCAAGCCCATTGGGCTTGATCCAATAGGGTTTCAACCTAAGCCCATTGGACCTGATCCAATAGGGCCCAAGTAGATAGGCCCAACTATTGGTTATTTTATTTTATTATTTTATTTTTTTTATTTTTATTTTTTTATTATTTTAAGATAATAGGATTTTAATTTAAAAAAAAAAGAAAATTTGTAAATTCTGTCGTGCATAGGCACTAGCAAAATTACAATTAGTTTCAATCTCTCTAGGATAATTCCTAGATTTTCTGATAATGTGAAAACCCAATTGAAGGGGGATTCTTAATTGATCAAAAACTCTTTTAGTTCTATAAATACAGCCTTAGACACAACACAGGAGATACGAGGGAGAAAAACACAAAAAAATAGAGAAAACAAAAGGCAAAAATTGGTAAAAAGTGTTTAAAAGGGCTACAGAAATCCTAAAATTTTTAAGATTTTTTTTTAAATTTTTGACAGTTTTTTTCTGAAAATTTTTTGGAAAACTTCCAGATTTCGATGAAATTTTTTTACGTTAGTTGAATTTTTCAGTGAGTTTTTCAGTGTCGGTTGAATTTTTTGACAGATTTTTCAGATTTCAATTAGTTTTTCAATTTTCGACAGCTATTTTTCAAAATTTGATGAATGTTTCGGTGAACTTCTGGTGATCAACCTAGATTCTGGCAAGAATTTTCAAATTTTGGTTAAATTTCAATCGGTGTTCTTGAGAGGATAGAGAAAGAGATAGAAGGGAAGTAGAGAGAGATGGAGTAGAAGAATTCTGAGAAAAATAAGCTGAAACTCAAGCTTTTATACTCTCCTCAAAACGACGTCATTTTGACCTTTAAAAGAGTTCAGGATCCGTGAATTTCCACCTGGAGTGACCTGACCTGTAGCGCGATCCGCTTCAACTCACTCCTCAAATCTTGTTGTTGAGCCGAGCCGAGCCAAGTCAATTTTCCTCCAATTACGCCTTTAAGTCATTTTCTGTGTCTGGAGCCAAGCTGCGCCAACCCTCTAGCCAAGCCGTTTTGATTTTTTTTTATATTTTTATATTTTGTTTGTTTATTTTCTTTGGTATTTTTTTATTTGTTCTTTATGTGTTTGTTTATTTTTTTTAAGAATATTGTTTGCATGAATAAATTTTTAAAAAAAGAATAGAAAAAAATGTAAAATAAAATTTTTAAGAAAAATATTTTTAAGAAAAAGTTGCAAGTATAATTTTCTTTGAAAATAAAATTTAAAAAATATATATATATTTTAAGGTAAAGTTGAAATTATTATTTTTCCTTGTATAAAAGCATGAGTTTTTTCTTATAAAGTAAAATAAAAATAAAAAAAAGAAAGATCTATATTGAAAGTCAATCATCATTTTTTTCTCATTTTGTTTTTTTTTCTTGGAATTTTTTTATGTTAAATAATCTGACGATGGAGCATATGTAAGAGAAATAGTAGTTTTCTTGCGTACTTTTGAGGTGAGAAAATTTTTTTTTTAATTTTTTACCAAAAGTATTAGAGTTAATTAAGAATAATTTTTAATAATTAATTACTTGGTAAAATTTTTAAGGCTTATTGGATAGCACGAAATTGAGCTGGTACCATCTTTCGATGGGCGTTATGAAGGTGCTATAGCCTTCCTAACTCGTAACCGAACTCTCGAACCCTGTTCTGGTTAATAGACCCGAACCTATTCTTGTAGGGACCCTGAGTCAAGCTTAGGTGTTTCTTGAAATGATAGATTTCTTAGGTGGTCAATCGCACCTAAACAAAAAAGATCTTCAAGTCAATGTCTAGCGATAGATCCCTGGATCTAAACGTTATGACAGTTTGGCGATTCCACTAGGGATAAATCGAGAGTTAGGCCAACAAATAAATTTGTATTATTCGAAAGCCTAATAAAATTAAATTTTTTTGTAAAGATTTTTATGCATTCATTTTGTTTATTTGTTTGATAATTATGTCATTCATATGTATGTGCATGACATGAGTTCTATACCCGAACTCCATCCCTCTAGGAGAGAGTAAAGTACCTATGCTTTCATGAGGTTTTAATGCCTTCGTAGTGGCTAACGAAATACTCTCACTCAAATGAAACATTTTTCGCTTACAAACTGTAATGGGTGAAGATTGGGGTGCCTTACTAGTCTGTGATGAACAATAAAATAAGGAGCAATTTGGGAACCTTTAGACTTTAGCCTTGAATCATATATAGTGAACCTTAGAAGTGCCTAACCCTAAGATAGAGCTTTTCCTACCCAATGATAGATATACCTCGAAACTAAGACACAAAAAGAAATAAGTTATGTTGATCTAACCATTTTGATTGTTTGACTTTATGTATTTGCATTATCATGTCTTGCATCATTTTTATTGTCATATGTAACATTGGCATTTGCATCATTTTCATATTAGATTTCATCCATGAAAATGTACATTTCATTCGTGCATCAACATATCATACATAAAGCATAACATGACATTTTTAATCATAATTGTGGTACTAAAGGTTCAAGGATAGCTCCACTAAGTAACCTCACTCACCAATACAATACAAGAGCTCGAGCCAGACAAATGGAATAAAAAATTTTCAATCATCTCGAGAGAATAAAAAAAGCTCAAGAGAAGCTAAAATGAGAGTTGAATAAGATTTTCGAGACTTTGAACAAGTTAAATAAGGGAAAAAGTGTAGAGGAGAATACCAACCAACAAGATCATCCCTCACAAAAAGAGGATGACCCTATTGTACCCTTCATGTTTTGGGCCACATCAAGCCCAACCTATACAAGGTCCACCACCACAGTAGTTTATCTATCCTGTAAGGTATATATACCCTAGAATACCATCAACTTCAAATCTGAAGCAGTATCAAAGTTATGTAAATCATGTCTTTACTGAGAAGGTAGTAGAACCAATATTAGTCCCTAATTTGGATGATCCAAAAAAAAAAAAGAAGTTGAGGCCCAAAAATAAGGATACTTTAAAAGCCTCAACAGCTAAACAAAAGATGAACTTGTTAAATGAGAGGTTACGAACCGTAAAAAGCATTAGTTCTTATGGCTCAGTGGATGCTGTTAGGCTTTGTTTGATTTTGAATGTTGTTATTCCTCCAAAGTTTAAAGTGCTAGAATTTAAGAAATACGATGGTGCAAAATGTCCGAAGACCCACATTACCATTTATTGTCAAAAAATGGCTGCCCATACTAATAATGAGAAGCTATTAATGTATGTGTTTCAAGAAAGCCTCACGGGCTCTATTGCTAGGTGGTCTGTCTAGTTGGATATGACCCATATTTGTTCTTGGAGTGATATGACTCATGCCTTCATTAGTCAGTACTGACATATTATAGACTTGTCCTCTGATCGTCTATCTTTGCAAAATATGGAAAAAAAATGGCTGAATCATTCAATGAATATGCCTAGAGATGGAAAGACATATCCTCTCAAGTGCAGCCTTTATTAATTGATAAAAAAACTACGGTATTATTTGTCAGCAATCTAAAATCTCTTTATTATGAAAAGATGATAGGGAATACCACAAAAAATTTTGCTGACATGGTAATCTCAGGTGAAATCATTGATAATGCCATTAAAAATGACAAGTTGAAAGAAGGGGAAACTAAAAAGATACCAGAGAAAAAAGAGACTGAAGCTTAAGCCGTAAGCCTTGATAGACAATTCAAGGGATATCAACCCTATCTACCATAAGGTTATGTCCTATGTTATCCTATTGTAAACAATATTTCACCTTACCTTTATCAGCCATATCCACAACCAACTTACTTACCAATTGACCAATTAGCCTTTCAAGTACTTACATATGATTCTAGTCATATCACTATAATAGTTTCAAAGCCTAAAACCAAGCGAGTGGTTTAAAGAGATCTTAGGATAATCAAGAAAGGAAACATATTGACCCCATCCCCATGACTTACACTGAGTTATTCCCAGAACTGGTCAAAAACAATTTGGTATCTCCAGTTATGCTAGAACCATTGAAGCCACCTTATTTAAAGTGATATGATCTAATGCGACGTGCGATTATCATAATGGAAATGTGGATCATTCTATTGAAACTTGCCATGCTTTTAAACATAAAGTGTAAAGTTTGATCCAAAAAAGCTTAGTGAGTTTTGATGAATCAGGTGGGCAAGATGTCAATAAAAGTCTTTCATTTGATTGCACAGGGGCATGATTTTAGAAAAAGATGTCAAAGTTGGTTGGAAGCTACATGTCATTTTAGGATTTCTTTTAAAGTAATGTTAAGATTTTTTTTATGCAGTAAGATTTCATTTGTTATCATTTTAATAAAAGGCAAAGATAATTCATTTCATTACATTTTCTCTTTCATTCAATCACTATTCCATTCTTTGTCACCTTTCATAACTTTTCATTCCCGTTTTTGAACTTCAAATGATGAATGTTTAGATAATGATGCTAACAATAATTATAGGATTTAATGTTGAGAACTTATTCACATTGATTTGAGCTGATTATTTGAAAAAAAAAGTTATTGACAGATATGAGATGGATATATCTTGAAGATGCAATCTTTTATGAAGATCCATGAGCTTGTTTTTGTTTAATAGATGATCTTCAAAGAAAGCATTCACATTTTAGATGAAAAATGGTCAATTTTCTTTTACCATTTGAAAAATCATTCATTGCTACCCCTTTAAGCCTATTATAATTTTTTTTCTAAAGAACCCTAACCAAGGATCACCCTCTATACTTGAGGGTATTTTAAAAAAAAAAAAAGATAAAAAAAATGAATCATAAAAGGTCTCAAAGATAGAAAAAAAAAAAGAAAGAAAAGCAAAACAAAGAAAAAAAAATGAATGTCACACATGATTTGGGGCAAAATAAAGGGAATCCTTTTGTGAAGAATGAGATAGATGAAAAAAGAAAAAGTAGTCAAAATAATGTGAAATTGGGCAAAATGCCAAGTTGTATCAAATAATAAATGATCATTTGGTTTGAAGCCTTTAAACACATGTTTTGAGCCTATTTTATCTTATTTTATGATCCCTCACCATGGCTTACATTACAACCTTTAAAAGTCTATTTGGATCAAGTGTGAATGCTTGAATTAAATGATCATATGTTGGGCAAAGGCATGCTCATGATAGAATAATGGAATCATGCTATATTGCTTTATAGATTAATGTGTAAAAGATATCAACAATGGATGAAAAAGATGAAAAAGGGAAAATGGATGAAAAAAATGAAAAAGAGAAAATGAAAACATGAAAAAATAAGAGAAAAAATGAAAAAAAAAGATGAAAAGAAAAAAGAAGACTCAAATTGAAAACTCGAAAAGACGATTTAGGTAGATAAATCTTTAAGCTAAAAGTTGGATGAACAGTTCAAATATAAAAAAAAATTAAGGCATCTAAAGATTTTCCAAAGTTGAGGCAAAGTTTGATGAGCTCAAAAATGATTTCAACAGTCAATGGAATGAGTTTTCGAAAAAGAATCTTGAATTAATGTTTAAAATTGTCTAAATATTCATTTGTCCTAATGACATACATCCAACTTGTTTCTTTTCTCCATTTGCTTTTGTACCAAAACTCACTCTTCATTGATTACTTTTCTCTCAATGCACCTTATGCTATTTTTTCTCACATCCCTAGAATGAATTGGGAAAATGTATGATTGCGTTGTGTTTGTCAAGAATTAAAATGATAATGAATGAATGAATATGTGCTTAAAAGGATCTTTCATTCTTTTGAAAAGAAATCCAAGATGATCGAAGGCAAAAATGATGAAGAGATGGCAGAAACTTGAAAGAATGACACATGAGATGGCCAAATGATAAACATGATGATGGATTGCTCAATATGATCTAAAAAGATGATGTGATCAAAAGATGAATAGTGTGATAGATTGATTGACATAACCTGTGTATTATGATTAAATGATGAGGATCAATGGACAAAATTCATTTTGGAATGGCCAGTGCTAAGAAGTCTGTGAATGGTGATCCAGTGACGATCTTAATGTAGATCACTTAACAGAATTTATTCTGGAATTGCTAGTGCTTGGAGGTCGATGAATTGGGATCAAGTGATGAAAATAATGTGGATTAGTTGATGAAACTTGTTCCAAAGTGTTGAGAAGCTAAACAAGGAGAAAACATGAAATGGTGGGGTGTTGAGAATCATATTACCACAAATAATTAGAATTTCATGACATTTATCTACATTACATACATTATGTTTGCTTTGTCATTTGAACAGTACATGTACATGATTCGGTGAATATTTAAAGTTTTGTTTAGACATGCATTAACTAATAAATATGGAAATTATGATTTAGGATATGGCATCTACATTATTATGTGAATCCAGATTGTTGTACTTGCATCTTTGATCATGACATATAAAATTTTGAGTCACCTAAAGAAGAAATTATGAATCTTTTGATAAGAATCGTGATTTTTTTTAAATGAAAATCTTTAAGAAATCTTTAAATGAGAATCTTTGAGTTTCAAATGAGAATTCTTGAGTCTTACATGAGAATCTATAAGACATTTTCAAATGAAAATTTTTAAGTTTCAAATAAGAATCTTTGAGTCTTAAATGAGAATCTTTAAGACATTTTTAAATGAGAATTTTTTAGTTTCAAATGAGAATCTTTAAGGCATTTTTAAACGATAATCTTTAAGATGTTTTCAATTGAGAATCTTTGAGTCTTAAATGGGAATCCTTAAGACATTTTCAAATGAAAATTTTTGAGTTTCAAATGAGAATCTTTAATATGTAAAGCCTAAAATTCATCGAATGTGAATTTTTGGACTAGAATGGAAAGTTTTGAACTTCTGGGTGTGAATCTCCAAAATTCAAACAAAAAGCTTTAAAATTTTTGGATATAAATCCCAAATTTATCAAATGTGAATCTTTGAATTCAAATAAGAAGCTTTGAACGTTTGGGTGTGAATCTCCAAAGTTCAAATGAGAATCTTTAAATAATGATATAAGTCTTACAATTTACAAATGCGAATCTTGAGATCTTGTGAAGCTAAAATTTGGAGAATTAAATTTCAGTGAATTCTTGCTAAGTTGAAAGGTTCTTGCGAATCTAAACCTTTGACTTTCAAACTCAAATTGTGAATCTTTGAGTTTTTATTACAAATTTTATCAGATCTGATCTAAGACTCATATGGACATAGTTGTCAAGGAGCAATTTATTTTTTGTTTATTTTTTCAAAGTCGTTAAGCCTCTGATTAGATGAACCTTATTTATTTTTTCAAAGTTGTTGAGTATTTGATTAAAGGAGCCTTGTTTATTTTTTTGAAGTTGTTGAGCCTCTGTTTAGAAAAGTCTTATTTATTTTTTCAAAGTTGTTGAGCCTCTATTTAGAATAGCTTTGTTTATTTTTCTCAAAGTCATTGAACCTCTGTTTAGAGGAGCTTGTTCTTAAAAAAACAAAACAAAAATAAAAAAATGTTAAGTTAAGTCTTGATTAGGTGTCTACGTCTTTGCACAATTCTTGTTTCACAAAAAATGTGTAAAGAGGGGTAGTTGTAAATACCTTAATTGATCCGAGCCCAAGCCCATTAGGCCTGATCCAACAGGGTTTGAGCCTAAACCCATTGGAGCCCGCTTAATAAGGTCCAAGTATATAGGCCCAACTGTTGGTTATTTTATTTTATTATTTTATTTTATTCTTGTTTTTATTTTGATTTTTTTGATTTTATTATTATTTTAAGATAATAGGATTTTAATTTAAAAAAAAAAAGAAAAAGGAAAATTTGCAAATCCTGTCGTGCATAGGCACTGGCAGAATTACAATTGGTTTCAATCTCCCTAGGATAATTCTTAGATTTTCTGATAATGTAGAAACCCAATCGAATAAGGATTTCTAATTAATCAGAAACTTTTATGGTTCTATAAATGCAGCCTTAGACACAACACAGTGGATACAAGGGAGACAAACAAAGAAAAAATAGAGAAAATAGAAAGTAGAAGTGGGTAAAAAGTGTTTAGAATGGCTACAAGAATCCTAAAATTTTTAAGATTTTTTTTTCGAATTTTTGACAATTTTTTTTTGGAAATTTTTTAGAAAATTTTCAGATCCCAATGAAATTTTTCGACGTTAGTTGAATCATTCGGTGAGTTTTTTTGGCGTCGGTTGAGTTTTTTGGTAGACTTCACAGATTTCAGTTAGCTTTCCAGTTTTCGACAGCTACTTTTCAAAAACTGACGAACTTTTTGATGAACTTTCGGTGAATAACCCAAATTTCGATAAAAATTTTTAGAATTCAGTTAAATTTCAATCAATGTTCTTGAGGGGATAAGAGAGAGAGAGAAAGAAGGAACAGAAGAATTATGGCAAAAATATGCTGAAACCCAAGCTTTTATACTCTCCTAAAAACGACGTCATTTTGGCCTTTAAAAGAGTCTAGGATCCGCGTATTTTCACCTGGAGTGACTCGACCTGTAGCGTGACCTGCTTCAACTCGTTTTGCAAATCTTGTTGCTGAGCAGAGCCAATTTTCCTCCAGCCGAGCTGTTTTTATTTTTATTTTGGTATTTTATTTATTTATTTCTTATTTTTATTGTATTTTTTTTATTTTTATTTATGTGTTTGTTTATTTTTTTAAGAGTAATTTTTGCATGAATAATTTTTTAAAAAAAGAATAAAATAAAATATAAAATAAAATTTTCAAGAAAAATATTTTTAAGGAAAAGTTAAGTATCAATTTTCTTTGAAAATAAATTTTAAGAAAAGAAAAAAATATTTTAAGGAAAAGTTGAAAGTATCAATTTTTCTTGTATAAAAGCATGAGTTTTTTTTTCTTATAAAGCAAAAAAAAAAAACAAAGATCTATATTGAAAGTCAATCATCATTCATTTCTCATTTTGTTTTTTTTCTTAGAATTTTTTTTATATTAAATAATCCAATGATGGAGCCTATGCAAGAGAAACAATAGTTTCCTTGCATACTTTTGAGGTGAAGGAGTTTTTATTAATTTTTTACCAAAAATATTAGAGTTAATTAAGAATTATTTTCAATAATTAATTACTTGGTAAAATGTTTAAGACTTATTGGATAACAAGAAATTGAGCTGGTACCATCTTTCGATAGGCGTTGTGAGGGTGCTATAACTTTCCTCACTTGTAATTGAACTCCCGAACCATGTTCTAGTTAATAAACCCAAATTTATTCTTGTAGGGACCCTTAGTCAAGCTTAGGTGTTCCTTGAAATGATAGATTCCTTAAGTGGTCAATCACACCTAAACAAAAAAGATTGGTGGCGATTCTTCAAGTCAATGTCTAGCAATAGATCCCTGGATCTAAACGTTATGACAATACTAGGTCATTCTTGACCAATTTTGGAAATAGTTTAGTATAGGTTATGAGAATAGGATCAATGCGAGCTTTTTCTTGATTGCCTCTGGATCTTCTCAAACCATTCACTTGATTGTTAAGCCTTAAAAATGGTATAGTAACAAGATTAGGCCCATATGTAAGTGCTTGAAAAGCTAATTGAGAAGAACTTAAAGCAATATTGTTCACGGTTAGAAGATAAGGCTAGTAAGAAACTTGTGCAACATTATTGGCTACTAGATAGTAAGCAGGATGAACATATGATGGATATGGAGCATAACTTCTAGATTGCTATTCTTTAAAACTCACCACTTAGGCTTCATCCTCTTCTCTCTTAGGCATCCCACCTTCTCTAGTACTGTTGGTCTTTTTTTTTTTTAATTTTACCATTCTTGATGGCATTTTTAATAGTCTCCCTTAAGATCACCATATTAGTAAAGTTCTTAGTTGCATTTCCTACCATCTTCTCATAGTATGACGACTTTATAGTGTTCACAAATAGCACTATCATTTTTTTCTTTATTAGAGGAGGTTGCACTTAAGTGATGACATCCCACCATATTTGGACATATTCCTTAAAAGACTCAGATACTTTTTTTCCATGCCTTGTAACAAAAGGCAATCAAGAGCTATGTCTATAATGTGATGGTACTGGTTAATAAAGGATCGAGTCAAATCTTTCCATGACTTAATGTGAGTCCTATCCAATTGGACATATCACCTTATAGTAGACTCTATTAAACTATCCTTGAATACATGCATTAGCAATTTCTTATTACTAGCATGTGCTGCCATCTTACAATAATACATTGTGATGTGTGTAATGAGGCACTTGGTACTGTTATATTGTTCAAATTTTGGTACCTTAAATTTTGAAAGAATCACAACATCTAAAACTAGACAAAGGTTGGCAGCATCCATGGATCCATAAAAATCAATGTCTTTTATAGCCTGCAATCCTTCCTCAATCATACTCATAGCTTGATTAGTCTTTGAATCTTTCAAGGATACAGTCATTTGTAACTTCACTTTTTTTTTACCTCATCCTTTTTGGGGATTTGGATTGGCTTATTTGTTTTTTCAGTGAAGATAGAATTGGTATAGCTCTGAACATTCTCTTGATTAAAATTTAAGAACGTGGTCTGTTATTGATGAAAACTTGAAGTGTCTCGAGTCTAATGTGGAGCGAAACTTGAAAGATACAATGGCTTAGTATTTTCATGTGAAATGCCTTCTTTTGTTGCCTTTCCTCTATTTCCCCTTTTCATAGCTTCTAAGATTTTGTTCAACTTTCCATTAAGTATCTCTTAAGCCTTTTCTATTCTTTCAAGCCAGTCTACATTATCTTGCTCCATTTTTTTTTGCTTTAGCCTGAGTGTAATACTGATGTTGAGCTATCTTTAAACCTTGATTTTTCATAATTATGGTGCAAATTTAGAATGATGTTTATGGATCTATCAAATTATGCATGATAATGAATGCAATGATGCATGAATGCATGCATACACAATAAAACGAAAAGTTAGTAAGCATAATATGTAATATGCATGTATGTTTATGAATAAAATAAAGAATAAACACTACAAAGCAAGTAAAATAACAACATGACCTTAGATTTGGGTTAACTACAATGGGTGAAAAGACATGGCTCTATGGTTAGGCTCTTAAAGTTAACTATATGTGGTTTGGACAACCTTTAAAATGTTTCCAAATTGTTCCTTACATCATAGTCCATCACAGATTAGTAAAACACCTTGATCCTCGCCCATCATAGGCTATAAGCAGAAAGGGTCCAATTTGAGTTGGAGTGTTTCGTAAGCCCATACGGAGACATAAAATCTCACAAAGGCATAGGTACTTTATTCCTTCCTAAGGGTAGAGCTCAAGTGGAGAGCTTTATGTTATGCTTAGTCAAATAAATGACAGATATATATAATAAATAATTAAACAAATATAAACAATGAGAAGAAGTGAAAATAAATAAATAATAAACCAAATATAGACAATGAAAAGAAAGAAATAGGAAAGACAGAAAATAATCTTAAGTTTATTAAGCAAAGCTTAGATAATAAGAAATCATTTACTGGTTTGACTTTTGATGTCCCCAATAGAGTTGCTAAATTGTATAACGTATAGATCGTGGGCCTACCGCTAGACATGAATTAGAGTAGTCACCACCAATCTTTTTGTTTAGGTGTGATTGGCTACTTGATTGAATCTGTCCTCTCTAAAGAGGAGTCCCAAGATTGACTTAGGCATATTTAAATAGTATATTTTGATATACGAAATTAGAGTTTAAGTTTGGGAGTACGGTTACGCATGGAAAAGGTTATAGCACCCCACAGCCCCTATCCAAAAGATGGTATCAGTTAAATTTTAGATTATCCAAGCCTTAATTATATTTGTGATTTACCATATAATTTAATGTTGAAAATATATCTTAAAATTGTCTCAATAGTTTAGTAGCAATTTAAGATAATTTTCTCACTTCAAGAATATTCATGGAGACTAGTGTCTCACTATGAAGAGGCTCCGTTATTGGATTTGTTAATGTATTTTATTTAAAAAAATTAGTAAAGTCTCTCAATAGTTTGGTATGACTCATTTTGAAACAATCTTTCAATAGTTTAAACGACAAAAGAATTATTTGTTTATTTTTATGAAAACTGATTCATGAAATTTTTCAATAGTTTGGTAGATTTCATTTTAAAAATTAAATCCATGAAAATTCTCCAATAGTTTGGTAAAATTTATGAGTTTATTTTGTAGGAATTTTTATCTGAAAAAATTTTTTTTTGAAAATTTTTTTTTAAAACTTAAAAAGATCTTTTTTATTATTATTTTGAAAACTTATTTGAAAAGTTTTTTTTTGTTTTTTTTTTTACTTATTTGAAAAGGTTTTTTTTTTTATATATAATTATTTTTCTTAAAACCTATTTATTTTAAGAAATAATTTTTATAAAATTTCTTAAAAATAAAACCATAAAAAAACTAAAAATAAAATGAGCTAAAAAATAAAATCAAAAAATAAAAATAAAATGAAAAAAAGAAACCTTGTGATCGGGTTAGGTCAGAGCGCAGATCAACATGCGGGTTGTTGGGTCAGAGCGCGGATCTTAAGCTGCTTAAATCGACATCGTCTTGGCCTTGTATAAAAGCCAACCTCAATGTTTTTGCTTTAGAATCTCCTTTACTCCTTTTCTCTCTAAACCAGGAAGCTATGACTTCTCTCTAGAATTCTCCAAGAAACCTACAGATAAATTCAATCAAAAATTAAAAATCCCATCAGTTTCTGGGAATGTCATTGGAAAATTTAACCAGAAGCTGAAAAACATACCAATTTCTAGAAAACTGGCTAGAATACGATCGAAAAATTCAACCAATCATCGAAAAAATCATCAGAAACTTCAAACATTCATCGAAAAATTCATATTTTCTAGAAAAAATCTAAATATTTTAGAAAAATTCTAGATTTTCCCCAATTTTGTCCAAATTATTCCTTGAGTCCTCCAAAACCTTAATCCAACGTCCAAAAACCTAAATCTAACATAGAGATTTCCAACGAACATAAAATTCTCAAAATCAAAGTCCTAGAAACATTTATTGTCTAAAAATTTTTCAGAACACCAATTCTCCAAAAAATTAAAACCATTTCCCCCAAATTCATTCCTTTTCTCTTTGTTGTTCATTGTAATGCTCAGTTCAATTTATAAACAGTCTTAGGAATTGAACATAATCCAATCTCAAGATTTAAACCTAGATTGATTCTGTCCGAGCATGATACTTGGCTAGATTTTGGTGAAACTGAAAGCCTTTGATTTGGTTCCATTGACCAAAAGAATTCAATCCAAATCCATTTCCTTAATCCCCGGCAGTTAAGAAAAAAAATAAAAAATAATAATAATACTATAATATATTGCTATATAATAATAAAAATAACACTAAAAATAATCCTATTAACCCCGAACACATATGGGTATCTACACAAATATATTATAAATTATACTAAATATCATGTAATAATATCATACCTAGATATGCTAAAATATTCACGCATGGATGTCATGCTAATATATTAATTATTATGCAATAATAACAATCATGTAAATATATAATATCATTCAAATATATTATCATTCAATAATATAAATTACCATGCAAATATATAATCATGAAATCGAATATAATCATACAAATATATTAGTAATTATGCAATTAAACATAGTCATGCAATTATGCACACAATAAATATAAAAACATGCAATTAAATATCATTCAAATATAATATTAATCATGCAATAACATATAATATCATATCATGCAATAAATATAAAATAATGCAATAATAATCATATAAATATATAACCATGCAAATAAATATATTAATAATCATACAATCACACCAATAAATAAATTAATAATCATGCAAATAGACATGAAATTAAATATATAAACATATAATAAACATGCAATTTAATATATAATCATGCAAAAAATATATATATAAATCAAGCAAACAAACATATAATTAAATATAAAATCATGCAAATAATAATATATAAATCATGCAAATATAATATTAGTCATGCAAATTCATGCAAAAAATAAACATCAAGTAACAAATATAAAAATAGAAGTAATTAAATATTATAAAAGTTATACAAAAATCACAAAAAAAAAATTAAAACAAACATTACATCAATGGATCACGGGTTCTAAGAATTTTTAACCTTTCGAAAACTGATGTTTCCTATTATAAATCTTAGCCTTCCTTCTAAAAACTCCAATTAAATATTCTTGCAAATTTTTTGCTTGATAGCTTCTTCCTTGTTAATTCAAAATTTTATCCAAATTTTCTCTCTTTTCAATGACGTCTATTTTATCATGAAGTGAATTACTGTCAAGCCCTTTTTTTAGATTCAAGGTCTTTATATAAGGATTGAATCTTTTTCGATTTGAAAAAAATTATTCAATCGAATCTAGAATTTCTATTCAAATTTTATTCTTTGTGCAATCTTCCATTTTTCAATAGATTGTGCCCCAAGTTTTTTCAAAATTATTCAACCATTAAAGTTAAAATCTGAGATAGAATCCAATAGTTGAATTGAATCCAAAATTTTCATGCAAAATCCCACATTTTTTTTATTTTTACCCTTTTTTATTTTTTATCAATTGATTTTAATTCTTTTGACTAAAAAAATAAAAATTAAACTAAAAAAATTAAAATATAAATATAATTTAGGGCTTAATCTTTAAACCCAAAATTCACTTTTTCAATTAAGGCCTAATTGCACAATCAAAATTAAAATTTGAAACCTAATGAATTTCGAAAAACCTCCAAACAAAATGAGGTGTCTACACCTACAGCTTCACAAAACTCATTAAATCTGTCAAATGTGTACTCGTACCATTGTTTGACCTTATGATCTTGATTTTGCAGCCACTATGATTTTCAATCCAAGCCTTAAACTTCCAAAACATAACTGCAACTTCAAACTTTTGTTTCATAAAGTAAATCCAACACATTTTGGTAAAATCATCTATAAAAGTAATGAAATATCTACTGCCATTCAAGGACAAGGTTCTCATAGGATCATAAACATCAGTATGAATAAGTTGTACTTTTTCAGTTGCCTTCCATGCTTTTTTAATTGTGAATGACAGCTTACTTTGTTTTTCTAGCAGACATACTTCACACACTCCAATACAAACTTCAATAGCATGCATATTTAATACAAGATCATTTTTATGCATGTAATTTAATGAATTGTAGTTAAAATGTCCCATCCTTTTATGCCATAAAATAGATTTATCATGTGAACTAACATATGTAGAGGAGTTTGCTTCATGCCAAACTAAAGAAAAAAAATTTTCCTTTCATGTTAATAGTATAGAGTTCATGGCAAAGGGGATCATGATTATATGTCTTGCTTTTTAAAACTAAAGAGTAGTTCTTTCCTAGCAACTATCCTACACTTAATAGGTTTTAATATATTTTAGGCATATATAGCACATCTTAAATGAGTTTGATGCTTGTTGGTGTCTCAACAGCCACTATTGATTTTCCTTTAACTTCTATGAAATCACCGTTACCTATTATGACTTTAGAGGTGCAAGTCTTGTCTAGCTCTTTGAATATGTTGATATTAGATGCCATATGGTATGTGCATCCACTATTAATGAGCCATGCACATAAAAAGGTTCTAGTTGTATAGCAAGTTGCAACAAAAACTTACTCTTTTTGTTGTTGTTAGTTGTCAACAACTTTGGTTTATTGATCTTATTGTTGCTGGTTTTTTATTTTGCACACCTTCTTTATGTGATCAAGTTGCTTACAGCACCTACATTGTATGTTAGTTCTATACCAGTAAGATTTCTCCAAATGAGTGGTTTTTTTTATAGTGAGAGCAAGGTAGAAATTTTTATTTTTCTCCAATGTTTCCAGAACTTTTTTTTTTTCGATCTCCTTATTTTTTACCTTTGCCTTTGGTTTACATCTTGCCTTTTTCCTTGGCTGCAAAAGCGCCTCCTGTTGAATCTTTTTGTTTGATAACCATTCTTTGTTCTTAAGCTTGCAAAGCGTTAAATAACTCTATTGGAGTTATCTTGGTCAGGTCCTTGTAGTCTTCAAATGATGAAAATTTTTACTTAAACCTCTTTGGTAGGCTGACAAGAACCTTTTCCAAAATTCTTTTATCTAATAGCTCCTCACCAAGTAGTCTAATCTTGTTTATAATCTTCATAAGTCTGTGATTGTACTCTTTTAGGCTTTCAAACTCTTTTATCTTTAAAACTTCATATTCTTTCCTAAGGTTTAGCACTTGCATCTGCTTTGTCTTGTCACTGCCTTAGAATTCTTCCTTGAGCATATCTTAAGCTTATTTTATAGTTTCACAAGCCATAATTCTGATGAAAATATCATCATAAATTGATGATTCAATGCAACTTTTAGTCTTGTACCTCTTTATTTTTTTTCATTGTAATTCTTTATTTGGTTTATAGTTGGATTTACTGGCAAGTGAGGTGGTTCCTTCTCATTCTCGACCACATACCACAAATCAAAGGCACATAGATATGTTTTCATTTTTATAGCCCATATCTGATAATTTTCACAAGAGAAGACAAGAGATGGAGGCAAGAAGCAGCTGCTTAAGGCCATTTGAAGTTTTGATGGTTTTTACTCAAAAAATCAATAGCTTACAAGCCCTTTAAGACCTTACAAAGGCTCTGATACCAATTGAAGGATATGAAGTGTATGAAGAATTAACAAGAAAATAAAGAAACTAACTCTAAGTTGCTGTAAAAACTTCACGTAAAGCATAGACTGCATTTCATCATTTATAACCTTCAAAAATACAAAAGTTTGGTTGACTCTTAATTACTACATAAGTTGTTTGCCAAATTTTGTGGATCACCACAACATATACATTACGCTACCTAAACTCTAATAAACTGACACAAAAAAAAAAAAAAAATCAGAACAAGTTGTAGCAATAGAAATGCCATACTTGGTTGCTTCAACTGCTATCAACATTGAATTTCAAGCCTGCTAGCAGTTCATCTATTCAAGGGAAACCTTACTTAAGAAAATAGAATGGCTGAGCAAAAAAGCAAGGCAAGGGATGAAGGAAAAGTACTCAGCAAAGCTCCCATTAATAGGCACCTTAGGTAAGAACGTGTTTTTTTCTTGGGCAAGAAGAATTCAAAGCTCTATAGCCAATTCCTGGCTATGTTGATTGACTCTATGCCTTGCCTTCTTGCTGGCTTGGTAACTGTACCCCGGAGATCTCTTATTTAGTTGGTTGGTCTGTTTCTGTCTCTCGACTCTCCTCCTTCTTTAGGTCCTTGCTTTCTCAGAAACCCAGTCTCAGATCTCATCCACCAAATATTCTCTAAATTCCCGGGAGAAACCACCTTCTTTTTCAACCTTCAAGCTCTTTAAATTGGATGATGAAGGTTGCCTACCCTTCAAGAAGAAGAGATTACTCGAAGGTTTGAGTTGAAAGAATGAATGTACGATATGTTTCAATGAATTCTTTGATGGTGACAAGGTTGCCCCGATGCCTTGTGGACATGTTTACCATGATGATTGCATCGTTAAGTGGTTGAAGACCAGTCAATTGTATCCACTATGCCGATACCAGATGTCCAATTTATTCGATTTCATATGATCTTCCAGTAATTAAGTCAATTCTTTTAGTATGTTGTTGATTAATGTCCTCGAGAGAACTAAGGTGCAGCTTTTTTTCCCTGGTTCAGGCAGAGGTTTTCTTTCTGATGATGATGAAGAAGAGCATCAAAAGGAGACAATTCTATCAATGCAGCTTTTATCTGGAAAGTACCAATTACAATGCCAACGCTGCTCCTATTTGTGTACGAGAAAGTGTTAAAGCTTTTATTTGTTCCCATTTGGAGATGGCCTGGAAAAGAGCATCTCAGTCTGGAGCATTGTAACTACTGCAAGCTTTTCTTCCCTAAGAATTTGTCTTTTACACCTCCCAATATTAATTCATCATCTGCTGCCATTTGAGACGCTTTACATTTCGTAGGGTAGAAAATGTTACTGAAAATTGAAATGGATCAATAAATTAATGGTTGGTTTGAGAGCAAGACATAAGAAAAGGATTCCTTTCTAATTTCTATCGATAACTGTTAGAAGTAGCAATTTCAACAAAAATGCAATTTGAATTATATATGCTTTGACACTTATCAATAAATAAACAGTTTCTGGAGTTGAAATTTGTTAAGGATTCTGCTAGAAATATCAGGTTATCTTCAGTGTTTTCAGCTGGTATCTTTATGGTAATAGAAATGGATTTGAGACAACTGCTTGATGAAAAAGTGACGTGCATTTTTTGAACCTTGAGGGCGTAAAAAGGTGATGAATTCAAGAAAGTCAAATGCAAATCTTGGAAATTTTCATTAAACATCAGTTATTATAGTACAAGGATCTTTGCTGCCGCAGGACTAGAGATTAACATTGGCTTCTAAGTTC
Organism: Durio zibethinus; assembly: GCF_047325235.1. Classification (NCBI taxonomy): domain Eukaryota; kingdom Viridiplantae; phylum Streptophyta; class Magnoliopsida; order Malvales; family Malvaceae; genus Durio; species Durio zibethinus. The sequence continues at coordinate 31,236,469 of NC_143162.1, forward strand.
TAAAGAAAAAAATTATTTTTTTTATCATTTCTCTGGTCTGGGGTTATAAAAGGAGAAAAAAAAAAAAAAGGGGATTGGATTTGGACTGTACATAAAAACTATAAAAGCACTGTACAGTTTCTATATTTTACAAGGGCTTGTGTGTGGACAAACAACTCGTACCAATGCCAAACCTTGGTTGTTATCCGCTGAATCTCCTTGCTTGTCCTCAATGTGCCAATGCCAAACCTTAAAAATTTCTTTGATTACGGTACTAAGCATGTTTGAGACTGCCAAAGTCGGTCCACATAATGTGAGAAGGGATGTCAAATCGGTTGCTAGAGTTAAAATTTACATAGGTTTGCTGAAGGGTAATTGTTTAGCTCCTCGTTTAACGGTATCTCTCCATAGCATGTACCTCACTTCTAGCTTATCATTCCAGACATTTGCCCCATTAATCATACGTTCTTGCTGGCCAATAACAAGTCGCAGATCCTTGTTCAAGACCTGTATTGATTAGCATTAAAAGTAGTACCAGAAATATTAGTGACAAGTAGGGTTGATAGATATCATACATTTCTGCTAATCAAACACCAATAGTTCAGAGGAAACACTGCTAAAATAATAGCCACCAGCATGGTTTCAATATTTAAGTCTTGAGAAACCATATTACAGATAAATAGAAAAGGAAATTAATTTTGCAAAAGCAGAGATCGAAGATGACATATTGCATACTCCTTGTAAGCATTTGGTAACAAAAACCATAACTTAAACGCGCTACATGGGAAATTTGAAGTTAGCTGCTTTCAGAAAAGTCATTCGCTGTATCACAAGAATGTTGATCATAGCTATCAAATACTACCAATCTTTTCAGCAAGTCATTCGGACATACAGGCAAGGATATTCAACCTGGAATTAAGGTATTCATCAATACCAGGTATTCAAGGGCCAAAAGAAAAAAAAACTTGGTACTTTTATTCTCGCTTTCGGTACTGAAAAGCAATAGGAAAAAAAAAGTACGAATTCAAAGTTTTCTTGCTTTTCAAAAGCCATACTAATATACTATGTTGAATTAGTTGTGTTTGGAACTGCATCACTCTTTTGAAGTTAAAATTTGTGTTGTTAGAATTCATCTATTCCCAAATTACATTCATCTGTTCACTGGCATAAATATTTTCATCACCTTGAAAATAAATCCAAATTTAAAATGTGGCAAAGAAATCAATTTGAAAATAAAATCTCTTCTTATCAAATGTTTTCACTTTTTAACTCTTTTTTATTTTGAACTAATTATTATTGACAAAATATAAAAAAAAATCTTTTTAAAAGTTTTGAATGTAGTTTGACAAGTCTAATAAAAAATTTACGATAATGAAGATTAAAATTTAAAAAATTTGATAAAAAAACTAATTTTTTATCATATATAAGTCTGCATCCATCATGAATCATGTTGTGCTAGTTCATAATTCAAAAAATCATGATCATACTTGATAGTATAATAAGAATAGTTTTCGGCATGATCCATTGCTATAGCATGGTCATATTGATACAAATTATGATGGGTTGTATTGTATTGTATCATAAGTAATTTTGTCATATCTATTTAATGTAACATAATGGAGTAAATTACTAAAACCTGTGATAAATATAAGTCTAAATTCTAATAGATAGAGAGTTACAAGGAAGAATGGAAAAGAAATAACAAAGAAAATGCGTTAAATAAAAGGAACTGACTTGAACATCAAGGTATTATTTTATCTTTATTGTAATCTAACTTATAATAGTAGAGTCGGTGATTTCTTCATATCAAAATCCTCATAAACCCATGAACTTAATCAAAAATACTTGTTTTCACTTACAGACAAATTTCAACTTTATTTTTTACAATGTTCGCACATGAGGCATAGGGGAAAAAGTGATTTATGATTTTTTACATTAAAAAAATAAAATATTAAACGGTTCGATTTACTTATAAGTAATCTAATTGATTTATTGAATTAAAAATCGAATTTAAACATAAAACTGTATGATTGTTTTATTTATTTATATTTTATAGATTAGTGTATAAATTCTAATTGATTGAATAATTATATTGAATCATAACATTAATTATTAATAATAAAAACTATATATGAGTGACATTGAGTAATAATTGTTGTTGGAAACATGTAATACAGCAAATTTTCGCACCCTGTACTGTGAGTGGAATACTCCTTGGTGGAGAGTTACATTTGCAAACCTTCAGTTTGGTAAATAAAAGAAGGGAAGGAAGGAAGGAAGGTGACCCCAAAACAAAACAAGAAAACGGATTAAACAAATAAAAACAGTCAGTATTTCATCTCAATTTGTTACAATCAAGCATAAAAGAGTGGGTGATTTCAGGCTCCCAAACCTCATCAGAATCCTTAAAAGCCTCCAACTTCAACTCAAATTAAGACCTGATTTTTCACTTGCCAACTCAACAAACTCCAATTCTCATAAAACGACAAAAACCCATGAAGGAATTCCAAAACATATTGTATGCGTATATGATGTAGTAAATTCATACACCCTATAATCACATATATAATCCTAAATCCTATTTAGGAAAGGAAAGGAAGCAACCAAGAAAAGGGGTTAAATAAAAGGAACCTAAATTGGCATCTGGTTATATTTTCATTTTTGATACAAACATGCTTATAAGAGTAGAATCGGTGATTTTCATCATACCAAAATCCTTATAAAACCCTCGAAACTTCGTCAAGAATAATACTTGTTTACCCGATTCTGATCAAGCACAACCGAAACCCAGAAAAATAATTCCAACACGTTGCCATGGCTTCCATTGACACCATCGAGATTGGCCAAGAAATCGATAATCGTTTAGAACAACATTGTTCTTATATCCCATGCGATCTTTTCAACCTGGAATTAAGGTTTCATTACGTTTCATCTCTTAACTTAGAAACAACCTTAGAAACTTTTAATCAATCCCTCATGTATCGACGTGACATGCTTTTATCTGAAGACTATGGTCCAAACATGGTACTTTCCCTGTTTGCAAGCACGGGTTCATCTTTACAGTTTATTCAAACTGTCATTGTTCCTGATATCTTGTCTTTCGCGCGACAGATTGATAGTGACCCTGTAAATCTTGGACGTACAATAATAAAATTGATACTGGAAGTGGTTGTCAAGGTGACTGATAATGAGGTTGATCAAGAGGTTACTGATAGTGAGATTGATCAGGAGGTGATCACTTATGATGAGATTGATGTCATGACTAATGATGAGATTGATCAGGAGTTGACTGATGATGAAGTTGATCATGAGTTGACTGATGATGAAGTTGATCAGGAGTAGACTGATGATGAATTTGATCAGATGGTGACTGATGATGAGGTTGATCAGGAGTTGATTGATGATGATGTTGATCAGGCCATTGATGAGTCACTGAGTACATTGAATTTCAAGCCTGCTAGTAATTCATCTATTCAAGCTTTGAAAAGGTTTAAATTGGGTGATGAAGGTCACCTACCCTTCAAGAAGAGGAGATTACTCGATGGTTTGAGTTCAAAGAATGAATGTATGATCTGTTTCCATGAGTTCTCTGATGATGACAAGGTTGCTTCGATGCCTTGTGGACATGTTTATCATGATGATTGCATCATTAAATGGTTGGAGACCAGTCACTTGTGCCCACTCTGCTGATACCAGATGCCCAGTTCATTCGATTTTGATCTGACCTCCCCAGTTGATTCGATTTTGATCTGATCTCTCAGTCGTAATTGAGTTCAGTTGATTAATGTCCTTAGGGAGAATGTAATTAATTTTTTCTTATTAATGTCTAAATTGTAAGTATGATGATAAGATGAGGAGTTACATGATGATAGCCTAATATAAAGTGATATGGCAAATTTTTGTTAAATATATATTTCTTGTCTCCATCTTTCATTATTGTATCACAGTAATTAGAGAAATCAATAATGCAAGCATGAATATTTACTCCAATGATGGGTGAATTTCTTATGTGTAGTTCTGCTTACCCCAAATATAGTGCTCTGTTTCAGTGAGTTACACTTTTTGGTCTTGTCCTAATTAAATCAATGAGATATGGGTCTACATGTGAAACTCCAGGAATCAATGTTTTAAGGTGATTTCTATTTGCTCGGTCATTCTGCTGCTGCACTTGGAATAAGGATGCATGGTTTAATTTGGTTTTGTCTTCCAATTGCTACAATGAGATGATAATAAGCTGATAGATTGGACCATGGAATCTGAACGATACAAAAGGATAGAGATATATATAGTGATCCATCTTGTTCTTTCCATAGTTTTATAATTTTATTTTGATTCCAAAATAGATTGATTTTTTTAATATTAAAGCCTTTTGACCTTGTTCCAAGTTAATTAAAAGTTGGTAGTGTTTGAAACATCAGAAATGGATGATTCAAAGAAAATTCTTATTTGATAAGTAACACATTGGTAAACAATGATGATCTGAAACGGATTTACTGAAAAATGGACAAATGCGCTAGTTAGTTAGATCAAAGGTGTGTCTGAGACCAAATCATCCATTGATCGTTTTGAGAATGCGAGGTTTATAAAATGCTTGAACTTGATGGAATATTGTATGAAATGTTTGAAAAGGTTTCAAGATTTTAATTGCAAGCATTTATGCCTACATTTCAATCATGAACATAGATATATAGATTGCTTGAGCCAATTTGCTCTATCTCCTGCCTCCACACCTTGAGCACAAATGCATAAACATCTGCTTTGGAGACATGAAATCAACCGCAGGAAGTCTACTCCATAGCCTATGCTACTAATGAATGGACATCTGCTGATCATAACATTAGACAAGTAGATTATTCCTACTGCTTTTCCATCCAATAAAGTAATACTGTAATTAGTAATATAAATGGATTGAGACTAAACAAGAATGTTCTTTGTGTATTGACCAGACATATTTCATTTTGAGTGCTGTTGGAGGCTTATGTGTTCTCGCTCTATTTTGAAGCCTTTACATCAGCAAAAAGCAGCGTTAATTTGGGTAAAGAAAGTGAAGTTTACTACTTCTTGCAGGCTATATTTCTTACATGCCGATGTTTTCCTGCATTTCTAGTAGTGGTACATCCAGTTCATTATTGCTTAACCATTTAGCTCAATTTTTCCATGCTAATGTTTTTGGCATTGAATTGTACCACAATTTTGGCAGCCAAAGTTCCTATTGCACTTTTATATGCTGAAATTGGAATTGATGGAAAGTTTATGATTGCCATATGCATTCTGCGGCATCAACGGAGATCCAAAAAATTATATTTGCTTCATACAGGGGTTTGTTCATGGAGATCGATCCCTCCAATCTTTCTTTTTCTTTCCCTGATTCATGCCGAAGGTTTTGTTTCATATGATGAATAAGCAAAGTATCAAAAGAGAAAATTGTAACATGCTCATGCTGATGTTGTCAAGTAAAAGAAAGTGTTGAAGCTTTTGTTTATTTCCATTAGGAGATGGCATGAAAAAGAGCCTCTCAGTTTCATGCATTGTAACAACTTCAAGCTTTTCTTCTATCAGGATTTGTCTTTTCCACCTTCCAAGATTGATTCACATCTGCTGCTATTTCAGAGGCTTTGCGTTGCCGTTTTGGTGATTAGCATGTTGAGCCTGAGTTCCGCTTCTTCCCTTAGCATCTTGTGGTGCTGATATCAAACTATGTGTTTCCTTGTTGAGCTAATAATGTGCTTTGGTCTCCTTACTATTTTTATTAATATAAGTGGAAACATTAATTAATGTAATATGATAATATTAAAATCAGTATAATAACATTTCTTTTGACTTTTTGTTCTTACCATTTTATTTAAATTCAATAGTTAGCAGAATATAAAAAAAAATTAAAAATAAATTGATCACAAAAACGTTGAAATTAGAATTGATTGATAAATTAATCACGAGTAATTTATTTATAAATTACTTATACTTTTATAGATTTATTTATAAATTTAAATTGATTAAAAATTAATCATGAGTAATACAGAAAGAATAAATAACTAAGATTGGCCTTACATGATTTAGTGAGCAATGATCGTTGAATATATCATAGAATCACTGTTTACAAATTGTTGGAAACACATTGATGTAAAAGATGGCAACATGTGCTTGATGGCTATACTGATTCAACACGGCTTAATATTGGGCTCGATCATGGTTGGTAAATCCAGTTTTGTAGTACCCTAGTTCAAATGATAATTGAGCTAGATTTTTATCAAAGTCAATTAATTTATTAAGAGATTAATTATTAAAGAAACATGACAAATGCATTCAAAAGAGAAAACCTAATTATCATAAAAAAAAAAAAAAAATAGAGCTCCTTTTACTTATCTTGCTTAGGGTTAAGAAAAATGAAAAACCAAGTTGGATATTTGAAATCAGAGGTTGCAATCTGATTAATTCCCTAAATGTGAGTATATATCATCTTTTTATTTAAGAAAAATGTCATATTAATAGCTATTATTTGGAGTTTAAGTTATGAGAGAAAAATCAAGAAAAATTATGAAATCTTTCATTAATATTCAAGATTGATTTGGTTAAATTACTGGGTTTTATTTAATTCATGTTATTACGATTTAATGATGATTATTCAGTAGATTTTAAAGGCTGAAAGTGAGGATTTAGAGATTTAAAGGTTAAAGGAGAAATCTTATTTTTAAATAAAATGCTATTATCGACAATTGTGGATTAAAATAATATTTTATATCAAGGGATTAGATATTGCTATGATTATTGTACATTGTTAAAAAGCATGTTAAATCTACTTTTTAATAAAATAAACAAAAGTTGAATCCAAGTTTTTTATGAAGAGTTGTCTAATTTTTACTTAAGGATATGTAGGTTGTATGGCAGCAATATTAGGTTGAATTACAAAAATTGTCTTAAATTTTATAGAAGGAATTAAGAATTGAGCCATACATGTTTAAAAAGGTTATTAAGTCTACCTTCTAATGAAACAAATTTGGAGTCTACTATGAATAAATATGTAATTTTTATTAGAAGGTATATATGCTATATGACAACAACATATAATATGGATTCCAAAATTTATTACTATTAAAATACAAGGAATTACAAGATGGGCTATATATGGTTAGAAAGCTTATCAAGTCTAGCTTCTAATGAATTAAGAAGATTTTAATTTCAAGTTGTATATCTTGAGATATGGTCATTTTAGTGAAAGTAGTGCAGGCTGCGAAAATTAGTTGGTTGAGTTAACCATTATATAACTTAGTTATTTTTAGTCTAAATGATTTCAAAAAAGGTTGATTAATTTTTGATATGTTGAAATGATCTTGAATAGGTTGTTAATTGTTTAGGGGGATAAACTAAATGGTGGAATCAAAAGAAGGCAAGTAAAATCTCACATATTTTGCTTGTTTTCAAACCTATATATATGTATATTTTTAAATGAGTAAATGTTTTATTTCTTTATTTTCAATATATGAAAACAAGGTCAAGCATATGATTATTTTGGTATTTGGCTATATAAATGATGGATCATACTTATGAATGAAATGAGAAAAAAGATTTATGCTTAAATAATAATTTTATGATAGCTACATTTTTACATCTCTAGAAAATAGAATCATCTACACCAGAACTAGTTTTACAGCCCTGGCTAATAGGTTATAGTAGTTAGCATAGCCATGATCATACAGCTCTACTAATGGGTTATAGTAGTTAGCGCAAGGGCTTGGCTAGCAGGTTATAATAATTAGTAGTGATCATGAGGATAAAATTATTGATACGACTAATGTCACGGGTTATAACAATGACTGTAGCTAACAATAAATAAATGAAAATGATGATTTATGATGATTTTTAAAGATTAATCTATGATTTTGTTTGATTATAATATTTGAATGGCATCATATTTTGTAATGACTTATGAATTGACATGTTTGGATATTGATTTATGATTTATGAAATGTTTGACATAATGATCATTTTTGAAATGTTTTGACATTATAATTTGACGAATATTTTGAATGATCTATATGTATATATGAAAATAATACTTGATCCAGTAAGAAGTATAAGGTTATACTTGTTGAGCTATGGTTTGTACATTTCTCTTTTTCTTTCTCTTTACATATGAGTAAATGATAAGTTTGGTTAGACTTGTAAGAAGCTAGAGTATCAAATTGAAAAGATTACTTGGGTATTAGAGATGTTGTTGGTTAGTGAAATCTTATAAAATGATTTTATATTTTTATTAGTTTATATTTGGATATATAAAGATTTATCATCAGTTTATTTAAAAAGTTTAAAGTGAATAAAAGGGAAGGTTTTGTATTACTTTAAGATTTCACTCCAAGGTAATATAACCGTATTGCATCTCACTCTCAGGACATGGCATAAAGTGGTATCAAAGCTCAAGTTGTGATCTTTAGAAGATTTTTAAGAGCTTATATTATTATTTTAGAGATTTTCTAAAAACTTATGTTATAATTTTTGAAGATTTTCTAAAATGTTAAATTATGATAATCAGATTAACAATGATGGTCTAAGAACATAATTTATGATCATATGATTGAAAAAGATATTATACGAGCATAGTTATGATCTATATACTATATGAAGATTTTTAAGAACTTAGATGGTGGCCTTTAGATATTATGATGATTTCCTAAGAATTTAAGTTTGATCCATAGATTATAGTGATGAGTATAAGTAAATGATTCAATGAATTTTGAAGTAGTTAAACTTTCAATAAATTTTAAGAAATCAATGATTCAATGAATTTTGGGTGTAATTATTTTGGTTAATATTTACATATTGTTTTTGGATTTTATAGTTAAGAGAAATTTTAATTACTTTGATATAATATGATTTTATAAGGTAAAGAGATTTTTTATGCGACTTATAATGAAACATATTTTATGAGTTAAAAGATTATCAAAGAGAATAATTTAATCATTAGAGATCCTATGGGTTAGAGAAAAGAACCTTTGACTTAATGAGGTTTTGAAGTTATTTAATAAGTGTTAATAATCATAATTAAGATTGAAATAGAAGTGTACATTGTTGGAATTAAAAGTATAGAATATTGGAGTTGGAATGAAATGATATTTTGAAACTTTAAACTAATTATTTATGAGTTATACTTTTTGAGAATTTATTTTGAAGGATTTAGTTCAAAATATTATAATTACGGTAAATAATTTTATATACGTAAATAAGGATATTCCCTTGATTTGGTTTTACATTTTTATTGAAAAAGTATTTAAGGTTTGATGATGCAAGTTGGAAGTTGTATAGTTAATTTGAACTATGATCATTATATTTCTATTTGAAGTGTAAAGAATTTTCTCAATTGTCAAAGTGATTATTTGTGGTTATAGTTTTTAGCACAATATTGGATTCTTTGAAATTATACACTTGTGGAGAATATTGACTATTGTGGTACAAGCTATATATACTTAGCAGAGAATTAAATTTATGGATAAAAATTAAAATTGTAATTATTTAGAAGATTTAGTAAAGAAGTTGGTTTTGAAAGGAGTAATTGATTTACAAAAAAATATATGCATATATGTTTAGGCTAAGAATAATTTTTTTTTTGAAATCTTACAAGTGCAAAAGATTGTTTATATTATGACTAAGTCTTTATAACTAATCCTGATTTTGTATAGTTGGTGATATTGAATTAGGATTTGATTTTTAAGAAAAAATTAAAAAAATTATGAATAATGTGATGCATTTCGCTGTTCTTCATAACTATGTTTTTGGGACGAATTTAAGTATTTGGAATTCTTATTGTTTAAATTCTATAAAAGAGTTTTATCTACGAGTTGTGATGCAAAGGTTTGACTTTGACCTAGAGTTGATAGTAATATATTTGGTCAAAAAGATAATCCGAGACATTATGATATTCATGAGAATTTTGGAGAATTAATTTTTATATGATAATTGGTCTATGAAATTTGAAAGAATAATATTTGAAATTGGAGACAAATTAAGTAACCAAAGATTATGGAGATTCATGATTAAATCCATGAAGTGTAAAACCTACGGAAATGAACTATTGCATTGGTTGCCTTTATCACAATCTTATAATGGTTAACTTATAAAAAATTTCATATTGTCGACGAAGAAAAAAAGGAAATTAAAGTAGAATGTGATATATTTTTGGTGACTAAAGGATTTGTTAATATTATTATTCAACTTTAAGGTTGTTATAGTTATGAATATCCTATGTGAAGCAAATTACATGAAATTTTGTGGACAAATATTTTTCTTGTTATAAAACAATTTTATTAAAGTTAATTTATTAGAATTTTATTAGAAAGAAATATGAGAGTGTACAGTGGAAGCCTGATTTGATTTAAATTCTAAATTTTTGTTAGTTAAGAAAGTGATGAATCTTTAATAAATAAACACTAATTGATTTTGGACAAGAATATTTTGTATTCTTTCTATTTTTGGAGGCTTTATTGTTGGTAGACGTTCTTCTAAGTAGTGCGTACATTGGGATTTGAAGAGAATTTTTTTTAACCATAATCATAAGACTAACATTAATGAGTTTTTTTTAAGTTTTGTATAGAAATAGATCTAAGTCTCAAATTTATTAAGATAACGACAAGGAAGAAAAGCTTTTATTTGTTGACTTTATGGAACAAATGATTGATAAATTTTGGTTTATTAAGCAATGGTTTAAATTAAGCAAAAGAATTATGCCAAAATTCAAAGTTAAGATTTGTAGTTTCAAGTGGTTAATCATTTGTACTCAAATATGTCATCATTAAAAGTGTTACAAAGATTATGAAGCAAGAAAGGTTAAGTTTGCATTATGTAAGAACATTTGAAATTCTTGGCAAAATGAAAAAAGTTTAATATAAAGAATCTTGCCACCTTAAATATCTAGTGTACATAATGTGTTACAAATTTATGTTAAGAGAATATATTTTTAATCCAACCTATGTGGTTGGATATAAGTATTTAGAAATTAAGGATGATATAAGTTTTAACATTTTAGAACTATCTTATTCAAATGGTTGATTAGAAAGAACAAGTTTTGAGATGGAATTGTTACCTTTGTAAAAGTTTAATGAAATAATCATACGACAAAAAAAGTCATTTCAAAAATTAAGGAATAAGATATGGATATAAATCAAGTTTTGAGAATGAAACTTTTTTATAAAAAGGAGAGAATGTAATACCCTAGCGCAAATGATAATTAGATTGGAATATTAGCAAAGCCTATTAGTTTATTAAGAGATTAATTACTAAAAAAAAAAAGTGGTAGATGCATTTTAGGATAGAAAACCTAATTATCTTAAAACAAAAAGGAAATGCAAAGCTCTTCTTCTTCATCTTGCTTAAGGTTAGGAAGCATGAAAAATCAAGTTAGATATTTGAAATTAGAGGCTATAATTGGAGTAATCCCCTAAATATGGGTGTATTTTCTCTTTTTATTTAAGAAAAATACTATGTTAATTGCTGTTATTTGGAATTGAAGTTATAAGAGAAAAATCAAAAAAATTATAAAATCTTTCATTAATATTCATGATCGATTTGGGTAAATTATTGAATTTTATTTACTTCATGTTATTATGATTTAATGATAATTATTGAGTGGATTTTAAACGCTGAAAGTAGGGATTTAGATTTTTAAAAGTTAAAGGAGAAATTCTATTTTATGATAAGATGCTATTATTTACAATAGTGGATTAAAATAATATTCTATATAAAGAAACTAGATATTGCTATGATTATTATATATTGTTAAAAAGCATGTTGATTTTACTTTCTAATAAAATAAACAGAAGTTGAATTCGAGTTTTTTATGAAGAGTTGTCTAATTTTTACATAAGGATATATAGGCTATATGACGGCAATATCATAGTTGAATTACAAAAATTGTCTTAAATTTTATACAAAGAATTAAGAATTGATCCATACATATTTGAAATGGTTATTGAGTCTACTTTCTAGCGAAAGAAGCGTAATTGAATTTGGAGTATCCTATGAATAAATATGTACTTTTTATTAGAAGGTATACATGTTATCTAGCAACATCATATGATGTAGATTACAAAAATTATTACAATCAATGTACAAGGAATTACAAGATGGGCCATATATGGTTACAAGCCTTATCAAGTATAGTTTCTAACGCATTAAAAAGATTTTAATTCTAAGTTGTATATCTTGAAATATGATCATTTTAGTAAAAGTAACACAAGCTATGAGAATTAGTTGGTTGAGTTAACCCTTGTGTAACTTAGTTGTTTTAATATAAATGATCTCAAAAAAGATTGATTAATTTTTTATATGTTGAAATGATCTTGAATAGGTTATTAATTGTTTTAAGGGAAAAACTAAGTGGTGAAATCGAAAAAAATGTAAGTAGAATCTCACACACTTTATTTATTTTTAAACCTATATATAAATGTTTCTAAATAAATTATTTTTTTATTTTTTTATTTTTGATATATGAAATTAGGATCAAACATATAATTATTTTGGTTTTGAGCTATATAAATGATGGATCATACTTATGAATCAAATAAGAAAAAAGATTTATGCTTAAATAATGATTTTATGATAGCTACGTTTTTATTTCCCTGTGAAGTAGGATCATCAACACCAGAATTAGTTCTACAACTCTGGCTAATAGGTTATAGTAGTTTGTATATAGTAGTTAGTGTAAGGACTTGGCAAATAGGTTATAATAGTTAGTAATTATCATGAAGATGAAATTATCGATACGACTAATGTCATGGGTTATAGTAGTGAGTATAGCTAACGATAAATGAATGATAATGATGATTTATAATGATTTTTTAATGTTGATCCATGATTTGATTACGATATTTGAATTGCATCATATTTTACAATGATTTATGAATTGACATGTTTTGATATTGATTCATGATCTACGAAATATTTGATATAATGATAATTTTTGAAATGTTTTGACATTATGATTTGATGAATATTTTGAATGATTTATATGTATGTATAAAAATGATACTTAATCCAGTAAGGTGTGTGAGACTATACTTACTAAGTTATAGTTTACTCATTCTCTATTTTTTTTCTCAATGAGTTAATGATGAGTTTGGTTAGTCTTGTGAGAAACTAAAAAATTAAATTGAAAAGATTATTTGGGCATTGGTGATATTATTAGCTAGTAAGATCTTATGAAACGATTTTGTATTTTTGTTAGTTTGTTTTTTGATTAATAAAGTTTATCATCAATTTATTGAAAAAGTTTAGAATGAATAAAAAAGAAGATTTTGTATTACTTTAAGATTTTACTTTAAGGTAATATAATCATGTTACGTCTTGTTTCCAAGACATGATAAGTTTAATCTATCTATAATATTAATCGTGTCAAGTATGATTCATATATTTAAATTTTAAATTTAATATAGTTTGTGGGATGACACTTAATAGGTTGGATCTAACTTGGCTTGATCTCTTTTTCTATTTGTAACTTTTTTTTTCAATTGTTAATTTTTTCTTATATATTTATATGCAAAATGTTAAAAATATTATTTACACAATTCGACTTAAAATGCTTACATCTACGATAAAAAGAGAACGTTTATGCTATAAATAAATAAAGTTTACAAACATTTATTACCTCAAAAACAATAAATTTTACAAGTACAAAGAACAATTACCATAAATAATCATTTTCTTTTATAAAAGAATTATCATAAATAATCATTTTATTCCAAAGCTATATATATATATATATATACATATATATCGTGAATTATATTCATCATCTAACCAATCTTTGAATAGATTACACATTTCATTGATTATTATTTCATCAAATAATTTGCTCTCACAATATATACGTATATATTGAAAATATCTAAGGAACAATTTAATATTGTTAATTCGGACTCGTTTTTGCACTTGGCTATATTTGGCCCATTTTAGGGAGTCACTACGTAGGCCACAAAAGTCCATTTTAAAACCCAATGAGCAGCACTTAGTGCGCTTTTTATAAGTTTTTAACGAAGCCCCAAATGAAACCCAAGTAGAGTTCATAGTGTGACCCATTATTTGGAAAGGAAAACCCATGATGGCTGGGCATTGGAGAGCCCATCTTCATTCACGTGATGATTGAGCTGACTTGCCACGAAAGGGGAGGCGGAACAACACCTGTAACATACGAAAAAAAACAAACTAAATTCGTGGCTGGTGGCTGGTGGCGTCAGTTTCAAAGTAGTGGAGAGGCAAAAAGACAAACAAAGGGACGGCTATATGGGGGCGGCAGGGTTGGAGTTTAAAAAAAAAAAGAAAAAGAGGAACAAAATTAAAAAGAAAAAAGAAGAAGGAGGTCTGTTAGTCACTTGAAAAACAACGAAAACGGCGGGAAGGTTTGAGCAAAAAAGGAGAAACCTGTTGACTCTTGGGGAAAGCAGACAATAGGTAAATTTCTTATTGCTTTTCATGGTTTATTTACATGCGAGAAACCATTATCATGTTTTCATTGTAGGTTTTTAGCATTCCCTATGGGGTAAACAAGCTTTCCACGTAGAGTATAAAGTGTGAAAATATGAACTTTTTTTTTTGCTTTTTTTTTTTCGTTACATTGATGAACCAGGAGCATTCAATCTTCATTTATGGACCATGATTATTGGTTCTTTTAGTTAGTGTTTGCTGGTGGTGTTTTTAGAAACAAAAAGGTGCAAACTTGGTGGTGCAGTTTTGAAAGAGTAAGTTGTATACAATGAAAAAAAAGCCTTCTTTTTTCTCTTTGAAGATCAAAAACCATTTGAAAGCATGAGAAGGTTTTAAAAGTTTAAAAGGTTTAAAGCATCAAAACTCAATTTTTTTTTATGCATTTTTGGTCTAGTTCAGACCTTGGTGGTGCAGTTTTGAAAGAAACAAAACCCATTCGTGATTGCTTCCATACTTGTTTAAAGAGGTTTTCAGCTCTATTATTTTCACGTGTGCCGTTCAGTTTTCTGCATAATCTGTGGATAAAAACCCAAAGTTTCCCTTTTCATGTTTGTTGATTTCTTTAAGGGTGAAGTATGTGAACAAACATTTAAAGATTCACCTAGTATATTTGAGGAAATTGGTTTATAGAACAAAAGGAGTTGGGACTACTGATTATTGGTTTTCTTTTGGAACCGAAAGTCCTGTAAGTTAGAAGAAAAAAATGTCTTTCATGAGAATATTTGATTGTCTTTTGATGAGATTCCATGGTTTGCCATTTATGCTTTTGACATTATCATCTGCAAGGTAGCCCTCATTACAAGAAAATAGAAATAAATAAATTCGATAACTTCTTGGGAATAAAGAGAATGAAAGCTCATGGATTAGGAACTTCATGGCTTGAGAAGCCATGGCTAGAATCGTTGGTCCATGGAGATTGCCGTGTAGAAAGAACCTTGTTCTTCTTATCATTATTCCAACCTTTTAATATTTGATAAAGACCACATGATAGCATTAAAGGCAATGGCGTGGGACCTCCGATTGTAGGGATTGTTGCACTGGGTGTTTCTTTTAACTTCATGTTGTTTAGCCTAAAAGGTTATGGAAAATATGACATAAGTAAGGTGAGTTGGAAAAAAGGAATCTGGGAAGGTTTTTTTTTGGAATTTTATATCTTATTCTATGTATATGATAAATAAAATTTTAAAACATGTGGCTAGAGTTTGTTTGTTCTTGATAAAATCTATTTTCATGCATCTTTAAAATTGTCCACAACCATGCACGCTTTACGTGGTTTAATTTTAATAGCAACTTTAATTTTATAAATTTTAGTTTCCTTGCTCAATGGATTTCCATACTCGATTTAATCTAATTTTTTATATTTTAATTTATGATTGATATATTTTATTTTTCATATATTTTAAATTTATTCATAACAATAATAATGATTTTTAAAAAAGATGAAATATATATAAAATATGTAAAAATATAAAAATTTATTTTTTAGAAGAATTATAAAAATGAATTTGATCGGAAAATTTATCTAAATATTAGATATTTTTAGAGAGATTTGTAAATTTTTAAAATTTAAACCCAAATCTATCAAAAATCTTAAACTCGTTCTAAATTTCTAAATATTTGAATGAAAATTTTTTATGAAATAATTTACTTTTGAATGTTGCCTAAATATTAAGGTATTTGAAAATTTTTATTTCATTATGAATTTTTATATTTTTGTAACTAAAAATAACTTTGTTTCGTTAAAATAACAAATATAAAAATAATATGACAGGATTTTAAATATAAAAAATTACACCTAAATTTTACTTAAATTTTAGAGAGTCTAAGTGATCTCTTTACGTTTAAAAATTCGATTCTTAAATTCATATTTATCATTATCTGTATATAACTCATTTTTTAAAATTATGTGTACATTCATAATTTATATATATATATATATATATATATTTGTTTATGTTTAATATTAATTATATTTTTTTCATTTTTTACTGCATAAAAAGTTTTCTTAAAAATTATTAGTTTTAAATAATTAAAATAAAAATAGCATCCATGAAATATAATTATTTATACTCTACCTAGATATTGAAAAATCATCAATAATTATCATTTACAAAAGAGTGTTATTTTATTATTTTTTAGGGAATGTTATGATAAATCTAAAATTGAAAGATTATCTTTGAATTTTACCCTTATATCAGGGACTTTGAAAATATTTCTTTAATTTGAAAATTTAATGATATTCTTAAATAAAGAATTTTTTTTAAATTAATTTCATTTCTTAAAAACAAAGAAAATTTTAATTAAATTTTATATACATAAAAATAACATTGTTATCCAGGATTACAAATAACGTATAATTGGTACCAATTTTATAGGAGTTGTGAAGGAATTAATCATTCTCCATACATAACCAACTCTCAAACTCAACTTCATTTTCGCAAATCAAAATTATATTTTTGATAAATTTTAAATTGGTTTTTATCGTTTTACTAAAAAGATAAATTTTTAGATGATCAATCACATTTAAAAAAAATTGATGATGACTTTTTATATTTTCACGATTTAAAATATTTTTGTCTAATATAACATAATGTTATAAATTTTTAAAATTTGTGATAAATATAAGCCTAAATCTTAATAGATGGAGAGTTACAGTGAAGGAAGGAAAAGAAATAACGAAGAAAATGAGCTAAATAAAAAGAACCGACTTGAACATCAAGTTATTTTTTCATCTTTACTACAAACAAGTTTATAATAGTAGAGTCCGTGATTTCATCATATCAAAATCCTAACAAACCTTTGAACTTGATCAAAAATACTTGTTTTTACTTACAAACAAACTTCAATTTTATTTTTTACAATGTTTGTACATGAGACATAGGGAAAAAAATGATTTATGATTTTTTTGCATTAAAAAATGAACTATAAAATTGTTCAATTTACTTATAAGTAACATAATTTGTTTATTGAATTAAAAATTGAAATTAAACATGATATTATGGGGTTGTTTTATTTATTTATAATTTATAGAGTAGTGTATAAATTCTAATTGATTGAATAATTATATTGAATCATAACATTAATTATTAATAATAAAAACTATATATGAGTGACATTGAGTAATAATTGTTGTTGGAAACATGTAATACAGCAAATTTTCGCACCCTGTACTGTGAGTGGAATACTCCTTGGTGGAGAGTTACATTTGCAAACCTTCAGTTTGGTAAATAAAAGAAGGGAAGGAAGGAAGGAAGGTGACCCCAAAACAAAACAAGAAAACGGATTAAACAAATAAAAACAGTCAGTATTTCATCTCAATTTGTTACAATCAAGCATAAAAGAGTGGGTGATTTCAGGCTCCCAAACCTCATCAGAATCCTTAAAAGCCTCCAACTTCAACTCAAATTAAGACCTGATTTTTCACTTGCCAACTCAACAAACTCCAATTCTCATAAAACGACAAAAACCCATGAAGGAATTCCAAAACATATTGTATGCGTATATGATGTAGTAAATTCATACACCCTATAATCACATATATAATCCTAAATCCTATTTAGGAAAGGAAAGGAAGCAACCAAGAAAAGGGGTTAAATAAAAGGAACCTAAATTGGCATCTGGTTATATTTTCATTTTTGATACAAACATGCTTATAAGAGTAGAATCGGTGATTTTCATCATACCAAAATCCTTATAAAACCCTCGAAACTTCGTCAAGAATAATACTTGTTTACCCGATTCTGATCAAGCACAACCGAAACCCAGAAAAATAATTCCAACACGTTGCCATGGCTTCCATTGACACCATCGAGATTGGCCAAGAAATCGATAATCGTTTAGAACAACATTGTTCTTATATCCCATGCGATCTTTTCAACCTGGAATTAAGGTTTCATTACGTTTCATCTCTTAACTTAGAAACAACCTTAGAAACTTTTAATCAATCCCTCATGTATCGACGTGACATGCTTTTATCTGAAGACTATGGTCCAAACATGGTACTTTCCCTGTTTGCAAGCACGGGTTCATCTTTACAGTTTATTCAAACTGTCATTGTTCCTGATATCTTGTCTTTCGCGCGACAGATTGATAGTGACCCTGTAAATCTTGGACGTACAATAATAAAATTGATACTGGAAGTGGTTGTCAAGGTGACTGATAATGAGGTTGATCAAGAGGTTACTGATAGTGAGATTGATCAGGAGGTGATCACTTATGATGAGATTGATGTCATGACTAATGATGAGATTGATCAGGAGTTGACTGATGATGAAGTTGATCATGAGTTGACTGATGATGAAGTTGATCAGGAGTAGACTGATGATGAATTTGATCAGATGGTGACTGATGATGAGGTTGATCAGGAGTTGATTGATGATGATGTTGATCAGGCCATTGATGAGTCACTGAGTACATTGAATTTCAAGCCTGCTAGTAATTCATCTATTCAAGCTTTGAAAAGGTTTAAATTGGGTGATGAAGGTCACCTACCCTTCAAGAAGAGGAGATTACTCGATGGTTTGAGTTCAAAGAATGAATGTATGATCTGTTTCCATGAGTTCTCTGATGATGACAAGGTTGCTTCGATGCCTTGTGGACATGTTTATCATGATGATTGCATCATTAAATGGTTGGAGACCAGTCACTTGTGCCCACTCTGCTGATACCAGATGCCCAGTTCATTCGATTTTGATCTGACCTCCCCAGTTGATTCGATTTTGATCTGATCTCTCAGTCGTAATTGAGTTCAGTTGATTAATGTCCTTAGGGAGAATGTAATTAATTTTTTCTTATTAATGTCTAAATTGTAAGTATGATGATAAGATGAGGAGTTACATGATGATAGCCTAATATAAAGTGATATGGCAAATTTTTGTTAAATATATATTTCTTGTCTCCATCTTTCATTATTGTATCACAGTAATTAGAGAAATCAATAATGCAAGCATGAATATTTACTCCAATGATGGGTGAATTTCTTATGTGTAGTTCTGCTTACCCCAAATATAGTGCTCTGTTTCAGTGAGTTACACTTTTTGGTCTTGTCCTAATTAAATCAATGAGATATGGGTCTACATGTGAAACTCCAGGAATCAATGTTTTAAGGTGATTTCTATTTGCTCGGTCATTCTGCTGCTGCACTTGGAATAAGGATGCATGGTTTAATTTGGTTTTGTCTTCCAATTGCTACAATGAGATGATAATAAGCTGATAGATTGGACCATGGAATCTGAACGATACAAAAGGATAGAGATATATATAGTGATCCATCTTGTTCTTTCCATAGTTTTATAATTTTATTTTGATTCCAAAATAGATTGATTTTTTTAATATTAAAGCCTTTTGACCTTGTTCCAAGTTAATTAAAAGTTGGTAGTGTTTGAAACATCAGAAATGGATGATTCAAAGAAAATTCTTATTTGATAAGTAACACATTGGTAAACAATGATGATCTGAAACGGATTTACTGAAAAATGGACAAATGCGCTAGTTAGTTAGATCAAAGGTGTGTCTGAGACCAAATCATCCATTGATCGTTTTGAGAATGCGAGGTTTATAAAATGCTTGAACTTGATGGAATATTGTATGAAATGTTTGAAAAGGTTTCAAGATTTTAATTGCAAGCATTTATGCCTACATTTCAATCATGAACATAGATATATAGATTGCTTGAGCCAATTTGCTCTATCTCCTGCCTCCACACCTTGAGCACAAATGCATAAACATCTGCTTTGGAGACATGAAATCAACCGCAGGAAGTCTACTCCATAGCCTATGCTACTAATGAATGGACATCTGCTGATCATGACATTAGACAAGTAGATTATTCCTACTGGTTTTCCATCTGATGAAGTAATACTGTAATTAGTAATATAAATGGATTGGAGGCTAAACAAGAATGTTCTTTGTGTATTGAACAGACATACTTCATTTTGAGTGCTGTTGGGGGCTTATGTGTTGTCGCTCTATTTTGAAGCCTTTTAATCAGCAAAAAAGCAGCATTTGGGTAAAGAAAGTGAAGTTTACTAGTTCTTGTAGGCTATATTTTCTCATATGCCGAGGTTTTTCTGCATTTCTAGTAGTGGTAAATCCAGTTCTTTATTGCTTAACCATTTAGCTTAATTTTTCCATACTAATGTTTTTGGTATTGAATTGTACCACAATTT
This sequence comes from Durio zibethinus, assembly GCF_047325235.1. Taxonomy (NCBI): domain Eukaryota; kingdom Viridiplantae; phylum Streptophyta; class Magnoliopsida; order Malvales; family Malvaceae; genus Durio; species Durio zibethinus. The sequence continues at coordinate 31,257,081 of NC_143162.1, forward strand.
TGGCAGCCAAAGTTCTTATTGCTCTTTGATATGCTGAAATTGGAAAGTAATTGATGGAAAGTTTATGATCGGCATATGCATTCTGTGACATCAACGGGGATCAAAATATTATATTTGCTTCATTAAGGGGATTGTTCATGGAGATTGATCCCTCCAATCTTTCTTTTTCTTTCCCTGATTCGTGCAGAAGGTTTTGTTCCATATGATGAATAAGCAAAGTATCAAAAAGAGAAAATTCTAACATGCTCATGCTGATATTGTCATGTCACACTCCAAGACTGAGACATAACATTGTCATATTACTTGAAAATAAAATCCCAAAATAATATGAAACTTTCTTTTTTAATCATTTTAAATTCTTCAATAAAATAATTTGTTTAAAAAAATTCGTAACTTTAATTCAACTAATAAGAAATCTTCATATTCCCAAATGTAAACTAATAAAAATACTAAACCACTCCATAAGAGCTTACTAGCAAACCATATCTTCAATGTCGGAGTAATCTTTCCAATCTAATCCTCTAGCTTCTCACATAACTAAGCAAACTTATCACTTACTCATTTTTGAAGAAAAAATAAAAGGGGAATAAGTAAATCATAGCCCAATAAGTATAAACTTACACACCTTACTAGATCAAGTATAGTTTTATATATATCATATAGATTATTCAAAACATTCATCAAATCATAATGTCAAAACATTTCAAAGATCATCGTTCTATCAAACATTTCATAAATTCATAAATCAATGTCAAAACATATCAATTCATAAATCGTTGTAAAATATGTTACCATTCAAATATCATAATCAAACCAAATCATGGATCAATAATTAAAAATCATCGTAAATTATCTTTATATACAAATCTTGGATCAATATTTGAAATCATTACAAATCATCATAAATCATTAATTCATCATTAGCTACGATCACTACTATAACCTGTGATATTGGCTATATTGACAATTTCATCTTCATAATCATTGCTAACTATTATAACCCGTTAGCCAGGGCTAAATGCTAACTACTATAACTTGTTAGCAGGGCCATATGATCATGGCTATGCTAACTACTATAGCCCATTAGCCAAGACCGTAGAACTAGTTTTGGTATCGATGATCTCACTTCCTAGGAATATAAAAACGTAGCTATTATAAAATCGTTCCTTAAACATCAATCATTTTCTCATTTCATTCATAAGCATGATCCATCATTTACATAGCAAAAACATAAAATAATCATACGCTTGGTCCTAATTATATAAAAAATAATAAAATAAAATATTTACTCATTTAGAAACATACATATATACATAGCTTCAAAAATAAGCAAAGTATGTGAAATTCTACTTACCTCATTTCGATTCTATCACTTAGTTTTTCTTCCAAAATAATTAATGGCTTATTCAAGATAATTTCAACATTAGTTTTTCCTCCAAAATAATTAACGACCTATTTAAGATAATTTCAACATAACATAAATTAATCAACCCACTTTGAGACCAATTATACCAAAAACAATTAAGTTAAACATGAGTTAACTCAATTAATTAATATTGATAGCCTGAGCTCCTTTCACTAAAACAACCAGATCTCAAGATATCCAATTTGGAATTAAGATCTTTTTAATGTGTTAAAAACTAGAATTGATAAGCTTTCTAACCATATATGGCTCATCTTGTGATTCTTTGAACATTAATTATAATAATTTTTGCAATCCATGTCATATGCTGCTGTCAAACAACATGCATACTTTCTAATAAAAATTACACATTTATTCATAGGAAACTCCAAATTCAATTCCACTTGTTTTGTTGCAAAGTAAACTCAATAAGCTTTCCAAACATATATGGATTAATCTAAAATTCCTTGCATAAAAATTAAGAGAAATTTCGTAATTCCTCTCAGCTGCTACTACCAGGCAGCTTGCTTATCATTAAGTAAAAATTAAAAATTAAACTACTCTTCATAAAAAAATTCAGAATTGACTTCCATTTATTTCATTGGAAAGTAAATTCAGCAAGCTTTCCAACGGTATATAATAATCATAGCAATATTTTATCCCTTAATATAGAATATTATCTTAATCAGCCACTGTAAACACCAGGTTCATACAAAATAGAAATTTTCCTTTCTAACCCCATCAAATTTATGTTTCCTATTTTTACAACAATAAAATCATATAACTAAACTTTCTCAATACTTTATTAGACCCTGATTAGAGTCTAAATAATTTGCTCAAACCAATTTTGAAGAGGGATAATGGATTTCTTAAAATTTTAGGGTTTCTTTATTATAAGTTAAACCTCAAGGCTTAACAACCAATATTATTTCTCCAAAATTGAAGAAAACTATTTACTCATCTCTGAATGACAACTCTCCTTATAGATTTTGTTCTTACATTTCTCTTGAAATCCTTTGACTTGTCTGTTCTATATAAGAAAGAAAAGAGAAATAAGTTTTTATTTTCTTTCAATTTGTTGTCAATGGAAAGTAATAGTATAAGTTAACCCTATTAAAAGTTAGGTTATTTACTGATTAGTCTTTTACTTTTCTAACTTTTAATTAGAAACTCCCTTTACTTGTAAAATAGTTAAAATATTCTTTTTTTTATGGGTATTACCCTAACTTATAAAAAGTTTCATCATCGAAACTTGATTTACCTTTATCTTCAAATAATTGTGAATGTCGTTTATTTATATCATCTTCCATTTCCCAAGTTGCTTTTTTTGGTATGTGATTACTCTATTGAACTTTTACAAAAAAAATAGTTTTATGCCTCAAAACCTACTTTTTTCGATCAACTATTTGGATAGAATATTCTAAGTATGTTAAATTCTCTTGAACTTTTAAATGTTCATACTTTACCACATAGCTCAGGTTAAAGACATTTTCTCAACATGGACATATGAAACACATTATGCACACCAGATAGCTGAGGTGACAAGGCTATCATATATGCAACTTCTCCCACTTTATCGAGACTTTTAAATGATCTTCTATAACGTGGGCTTAACTTTCTTTGCTTTTCAAACCGCATAACACCGTTTATAGGTGACACTTTTAAAAAGAACTAGTCCTTTTATTGAAACTCTAACTCCCTTCTCTTCTTATTTACCTAACTCTTTTAACGATCTTGTGCTGCTTTAAGTCTTTCCTTAATCACCCTAATCTTTTCCATAATTAATTACACCATTTTCAAGCCCAGAAATTTTTTTCTCCCCAACATCATTCCAATATAAAGGTGATCTACATTTTTTACCGTACAAGGCTTCAAAAAAAGCCATTCCAATGCTAAATTGATAACTGTTATTATAAGCAAACTCTACTAAAGGTAAGTAATTGTCCCAACTACTTTTTAGATCAATCACATATGCTTAAAGCATATCTTCCATAATCTAACTTATTCTTTCCATTTGCTCATCCATTTGAATGGTGAAAGGCTATACTCAATTTTAAATTTATTCCCATGGCTAGCTGCAAGCTTGCTCAAAATTTAAAGATAAATCTAGAATCTCTATCTCACACAATATTTATCGGAACTCCATGCAATCGGATAATTTCATCCATATACAATTGTGCTAGTTTATCAAGTGGAGTAGTCAACTTAATAGTTAGAAAAGTAGTTGATTTAGTAAGTCTATCAAGAACTACCCATACTGCATTATTCCATTTTGATGACCTACACAATCCCATCATGAAATCCATAGAGACATGCTCCCACTTCCATTTTGGTATCTCCAAAGGTTGCAACAACCCTGATGGTTTTGGTGTTCAACATTAACTTACCGACACACTAGACATTAGGACACAAACTAAGCTATTTCACATTTCATGTTATTCCACCAAAAACTTTCTTTCAAATCCTTATACATCTCAATATCTCTAGGATGTATAATGAATTAAGACCCATGTGCTTCCTCCAAGATCTTTCATTTCAGCTCAAAATCATTTGGTATGCACAACATGTTCCCAAAGCGTATTGTGCCATCTTCGTGAAGCTTAAACTCTGACTGCAAACCATTTCTTAATGAACTAAAGTTTATCAACCATTTGATCCATAAATTCAAGAAATAAAATTTTCTTCTTTTTCTTATCCAAAAGTTTAAGATTTAGATCTTCCATACAAAACCTCAAAATGAATCATTGAATGTTTGTCATATGACTATTGTTAGAAAAAGTTTCTCTACAAGTCATGACTTAAGCATTGCTTAGAAGAATGTCTACAATATATAAAATCTCCAAAACTATAAGGAATACAAAATATTCTTACCCAAAATATTGGTAGCCAAAATCCATTAATCTTTATTTATTAAAGATCCATCACTTTCTTGACTTATAATAGCCCTAAAATTTATAACTTAAACCAAATCAAGCTTACACTGCATACTCTGATATTTTCTTGTAGTAAAACTTTGAAATAACAAATTAACTTTTATAACATTATTTCATGACAAGAAAAACGTATGTCCACAAAATTTTATGTAATTTGCTTTATGCCAAATATTCATAACCATATACAATTTTAAAATTGAAGAATAGTATCAACAAATCTTTTAGTCACAAAAAAATACATAGTACTTTAATTTTCTTTTCTTCTTCATCGACAATATGAAATTTTCTATCAATTAACCATTAGAATACATATGAAATCAATAGAATAAATCATATCCATAAATTTACATTATGTAAATTCAAACATAAATCTCTAGTTATCCAAGTTGTCTCCAATTTTGAATATTATTCTTTCTAATTTAATAGACAAATTATCATATAATTATTGATTCTTCATAATCCTCATAAACATTATAATGCCTCAAATTTTCCTTTTACCAAATATACTGCTATCATCTCCAAGTCAAAGTCAAAACCTATGCATCATAATCCATAAGTAAAATTCTTTTATAAAATTTAAATAATAAAAACTCTAAATACTTGAATTTGTGCCGAAAGTATAGTTATGAACAATAACTAAATACATCACATTATTTCAAAAATTTTCTCAAATTTCTCTAAAATCAAATACATACTCAGCATCACCAAGTAAGCAAAATCATTACTTATAAGATTTCAAACAATCTTTTGCATTTGTAAGATTTCAAACAATCATTCTTAACCAAAACATATATATTTTTCTATAAATCAATTACTCCTTCAAAATCAACTTTTTTACTAAATCATCTAGATAACTACAACTTTAATTTTTATCCACAAATTTAATTATCTACTAAGTACATACGCCATATACCACAATAGTCAATATTGTCCATAAGTATATAATTCCAAAGAATCCAATAATGTGCTACAAACTATAACCACAAATAATCACTTTGACTATTGAGAGAATTCTTTACACTCCAAATAGAAATATAATGAGATAACTTAAAATTAACTATACAAACTTCCAACTCACATGACCAAACCTTAGACATTTTCTCAATTAAAATGTAGAACCAAAGCAAGTGAATAACCTTCTTTACATATATAAAACTATTTACCACAATTATAATATTTTGGGTTAAGTCCAAGAAAAATTCTCAAACATTATAAGCTATAAATAATTACATCAAAATTTCAAAATATCATTTCATTCTAACTTTAATATTCTATACTTTTTATTCAAAAAATGTACACTCATATTTCAATCTTAATCTATGATTAAGGATTTACTTAACACTTATCAAATAACTTCAAAACCTCATTAAGTCGAAGGTCTTGTCTGAAACCCATAAGGTCTCCAATGATCAATTTGTATTATTGAATAATCCTTTAACTCATAATATATGTCTCGTTAGAAGTCACATCTAAAATCTCTCCAACTTATAACATTACGTTATATCAAACTAATTGGACTTTCTCTTAACTACAAAATCCAAAAGTAATATGTAATTATTAACAAAAATAATTACTCCAAAAATTCATTGAATCATCAATTCCTCAAAATTTATTGAAACTTTAACTACTCTAAAACTCATTGAATAATTTACTTACACTTACTATTATAGTTTATAGATCAAACTTAAGCTCTTCAAAAATCATCATATAATTTAGAGACCATCATCAAGTTTTTAAAAATCTACACATAATATCTGGATTATAACCATTCTTGTAGAATATTTGTTTCAACCCAAGGATCATAAGTTATGATATTAAAAAATCACCTTTAATCTAATTATCATAATTTAACATTTTAAAAATCATAATATAAGTTCTTAGAAAATCCTCAAATCATATTATACTCTCTAAAGCATCCCACATAAAAGATAATAACCTAAACTCTTATAAAATCTCTAAAAATCATAACTTAGGCTTTTAAAGAAAATTTTATTATAATCTAAAAATCATAATCTATCTCTTCAAAATTCTTCAAATATGATATCACTTTATATCATGTCTCGAGATCGAGATATAATATGACCATATTACCTTGAAGTAAAATCTCAAAGTAATATGAAGCATTCTTTCTCAATCATTCTAAAATTCTTTAATAAAATAATCTATTTAAAAAAATCTGTAACTTTAATTTAATTAATAAGAAATCTTCATATTCCCAAATACAAACTAATAAAAATACTAAACTACTTTATAAAAGCTTATTAGCCAACAATGTCTCCAATATCTGAGTAATCTTTCCAATTTGATGTTCTAGCTTCTTACATAACTAAGTAAACTTATTATTTACTCATTGGTAAAGAAAAAGTAAGAGGAGAATGAGCAAACCACAACTCAGCAAGTATAGGCTCACACATCTTACCGGATCAAGCATTATTTTCATATATATCATATAGATCATTCAAAACATTCGTCAAATCATAATGTGAAAACGTTTCAAAAATCATCATTCTGTCAAATATTTCGTAAATTCATAAATTAATATCAAAACATGTCAATTTATAAATCATTGAAAAATATACTACCATTCAAATATCGTAATCAAACCAAATCATAGATCAATCATTAAAAATCATCGTAAATAATCTTCATATATAAATCATGGATCAATCTTTGAAATCATCACAAATCATCATAAATTATTAGTTTATCATTAGCTACAATCACTGCCATAAGCTTTTTAATGCATTAGAAACTGGACACAATAAGCTTTCTAATCATATATGACCCATCTCATGATTCCTCTTGGATTAATTATAATAATTTTTGCAATCCATATTATATGTTGCTGTCATATAACATGTATACCTTTTAATAAAAATTACACATTTATACATAAGAAACTCCAAATTCAATTTCGCTTATTTCGTTCAAAAGTAAACTCAATAAGCTTTCCAAACATATATGGTTTAATCTATAATTCCTTGTATAAAAATTAAGAGGAATTTCGTAATTCCTCTAAGCTACTACTACTAAGCAACCTGCATATCCTTAAGCAAAAATCATATTACTTTTCATAGAAAATTCGGAATTGACTTCCATTTATTTCATTGGAAAGTAAATTCAGCAAGTTTTCCAATGGTATATAATAATCAAAGCAATATTTTATCTCTTAATATAGAATATTATCTTAATCTATCACTGCAAACACCGATTCATGCTAAATATTAAATTTTTCTTTCTAACCCCATCAAATTTTTATTTCTTATTTTTACAGTAATAAAATCATATTACTAAACTTTCTTAACACATTATTAGGTCATGATTAGAGTCTAAATGATTTGTCCAAACCAACCTTGAAGAGGGATAATGGATTTCTTAAAATTTTAGGGTTTCTCTATTACAAGTTAAATCTTAAAACTCAACAATCAATATTATTTCCCTAAAATTATAGAAAATCATTTACTCACCTTTGAAAGATAATTCTCCTTGTAAATTTTATTCTTACCTTTCATTTAAAATCCTTCAACTTATCTATCTAAGAAAGAAATGAGAAATAAACCTTTATTTTTTTTGGATTAGGTATTACCAAAAATAGTAATAAAAATTAATCCTATTAAAAGTTGAATTATTTACTGATAAGTTATTTACCTTTCTAACTTTTTATTAGAAACTCCCTTCACTTATAAAATACTTAATTTTTATTTTTTACGGGTATTACATGTCAAGTAAGAGAAAATGTTGAAACTTTTCTTTATTTCCATTAGGAGATGGCCTGAAAGGTAGTCTCTCAGTTTCATGCATTGTAACAACGGTAAGCTTTTCTTATATCAGAATTTGTCTTTTTCAGCTTCCAAGATTGATTAATCATCTGCTGCTATTTTAGAGGCTTTGCGTTGCCGTTTTGGTGATTAGCATGTTGAGTCTGAGTTCAGGTTCTGCCCCTACCAAACCATGTGTTTTCTTGTTGAGCTAATAATGTGCTTTGGTGTCCTTACTCTTTTAATTAACTTAAGTGAAAACATTAATTAATGTAATATGAAAAGATTAAAATCAGTATAATAACATTTCTTTTGACTTTTGTGTTCTTATCATTTTATTTAAATTCAACAGTTAGCAGAATATAAAAAAATTTAAATAAATTGATCATAAAAACATTAAAATTAGAATTGATTGATAAATTAATCATGAGTAATTTATTTATAAACTACTTATACTTTTATAGATTTATTTATATATTAGAATTGATTAGAAATTAATCTTGAGTAATGCAGTAAGAATAATTAACTAAGATTGACCTTTCATGATTTAGTGAGTAATGATTGTTGAATATACCATAGAATCATTGTTTACAAACTATTGAAAACACACTGACGTAAAAGATGGCAACATGGGCTTGACGGCTGTACTGATTCAGCAAGGCTTAATATTGGGCTCGATCTTTGTCGGTAATGCCAGTTTAATCTGTCTATAATATTAATAGTGTCAAATATGATTCGTATTTTAAAATTTTAAGCTCAGTATGATTTATGGGCTGACACTTAGTAGATTGGATCAAATTTGACTCAATTTTTTTTATATATGTAATTTTTTTTTATCAATTTTTACATATTTATATGCAAAATGTTAAAAAATTTATTTACTTGATCTGACTTAAAATGTTTATATCCACAATCAAAAGAAAACTTTTATATTATAAATAAATAAAGTTTACAAACATTAATTACCTCAAAAACAATAAATTTTACAAGTACAAAGAACAATTACCATAAATAATCGTTTTCTTTTAAAGATACATCTTCTTCATTTTATTCCAAAGATATATTTTCTTTTTGTGAATTATATTCATCATCTAACCAATCTTTGAATAGAACACACATTTCATAGATTATTATTTGATCAAATAATTTGCTCTCACAATTTAAATATATATATCAAATGATATATTATATGAAAAAAAATTATGGAATCATCACTTATTACTTATTAGTCAATTAAAAAATTTTAAGATATGAAGTGTGGAAATCAAATGAAGAAAAAAAAAAAAAAAACAAAATATGCATCGTGCTAGCATATCATATGTTAGTTTGTAACCCATCGGATTTTGCCATGCTAGACCATATCAAGTATAAGCTTGTAATCCATTATGAATCATGTTGTGTCAGTTCATGATTCAAAAAATCATGACCCTACTTGATAGTATGATAAGAGTAGTTCTCAGCATGATCCATTGCTATAGCATAGCCATATTGATACAACTTATGATAGGATGTGTTGTATTGTATCTTGAGCAATTTTGTCATATCTATGTAATATAACACAATGTAGTAAATTTTGTCATATCTATATAAGCCTAAATCCTAATTGATAGAGAGTTGCAGGGAAGGAAGGAAAAGAAACAACGAAGAAAATGGGTTAAATAAAAGGAACCAACTTGAACATCAAGTTATTTTTTCATCTTTTCCACAAACAGGCTTAGTAGATTTGGTGATTTCATCATATCAAATTCTTATAAACCCTTCAACTTGATAAAAAAATACTTGTTTTCACTTACAAACAAACTTTAATTCTGATTGGAACACAACCGAAACCCAGACAAAGAACTACCACATATGGCTATGGCTTACATTGACAACATCGAGATTGGGCGAGAAATAGATAATCATTTAGAACAGCATATATCCCATATGATCTATTCAACATAGAATTCGGGTTTTGTTATATTTCATCTCTTAATTTGGAAACAATCTTAGGAACTTTAAATCAATCCCTCAGATATTGTCGTGACATGCTTTTATACGAAGAGTACAATCCAGACATCTTACTTTCCATGTTTGCTAGCACAGGTGCATCTCTACAGTTCATTCAAACTGTCATTGTTCCTGATATTTTGTAATGACCTAGTTAACCTTGGACGTAAAATAATAAAGTTGATAGTGAAAGTGGTTGTCAAGGTGACTGATGAGGTTGATTTACTGATAATGAGGTTGATCAGAAGTTCACTGATGATGAGGTTTATCAGGTGGTGACTGATAATGAGGTTAATCTGGTGACAGATAATAAGGTTGATCAGGAACTGACTGATACTGAAATTGATCAGGCAATTAATGAGTCATTGAGTTCATTGAATTTCAAGCCTGCTAATAGTTCATCTATTCAAGCTTTGAAAAGGTTTAAATTGGGTGATGAAGGTTGCCTACCCTTCAAAAAGAGGAGATTACTTGAAGGTTTGAGTTCAAAGAATGAATGTACGATTTGTTTTGATGAATTCTTTGATGGTAACAAGGTTGGCTCGATGCCTTGTGGACCTGTTTACCATGATGATTGCATCGTTAAGTGGTCTCATTTGTGTCCACTGTGCCGATATCAGATGCCCAGCTGATTCACTTCTGATCTGATCTTCCAATCGTAATTGAGTTCTTTTAGTATATTGTTGATTAATGTCTTTGAGGGAGAATGTAATTTATTTAGTTTATTAGTGTGTAAATCGTAACTATGATGATAAGTTACATGATAGCCTAATATAAAGTGATATGGCAAATTTTTGTTAAATATATATTTCTTGTTTCAATCGTTATCGTGTAACATGATTCATAAAACCCTGTTTCAGTGAGTTACACTTTTTGATCTTTTCTGAATTAAATCAATGAGATCTGGGTTTACATTTGAAACTCCAAGAATCAATGTTTTAAGGTGATCATAAGCATTAGATAAATAGACTATTCGTACCGGGTTTTTTTCTACGTATCTGATAAAATATTGATATTATAATTAGTAATATAATGGAGTGCCAACTTAATTGAGAATGTTGTGTGTGTTCACTAGACATACCCCATTTTGGATGTAGTTGGGAGGTTAACTATAGAGGATGAGCAAATACCCCATTTTGTTAATGGAGATTGATACCTCTAGTCTGTTTTTTTCCCAGGAAGAAGATTTATTTCTGGTGATCAAGAAGAAGAGTATAAAAAGAAGACAATTCTATCAGTGTATCTTTTATCTGAATAGTACCAATTACAATGCCAATGCTGCTCTCGTCTGTGTACGAGAAAGTGTTGAAACTTCTCTTTGTTCCCATTTCGAGATGACCTGAAAAAGAGCCTCAATATCAAGTATTGTAACTACTGCAAGCTTTTCTTTCCTAAGAATTTGACTTTTCCACCTCGCAATATTGATTCATCATCTACTATCATTTCAGACGCTTTACATTTCGTAGGTTAGAAAATGTTACAGAAAATTGAAATGGATCAACATATTAATGATTGGTTTGAGAAAAAGACATAAGAAAAGGAATCCTTTCTGATTCGATCAACAATTAAAAGTGGCAATTTCAACAAAAAGGCAATTCGAATTATATATGCTTTGACTGTTATCAATAAATAAACAATTTCTGGAGTTGATATTTGTTGAGGATTCTGCTAGAAATATCAGTTTATCTTCAGTGTTTTCAGCTGGTATCTTTATGGTTATAGAAATGGAATTAAGCCAACTGGTTGATGAAAAAGTGATTGAATATTTTGAACCTTGGGGAAGTAAAATAGTGATCCGTTCAAGATTTCTTTAAACATCAGTCATTATAGTACAAGGATCTTTGCTGCCGCAGGACAAGAGACTAACTTTGGCTTCCAAGTTCTAAGGCAACAAAAAAAAATTCTGATCGTTTCTCTGGTCCGGGGTTATCAAAGGAGAAAAAAATGGGGATTGGATTTGGACTGTACACAAAAACTATAAAAGCAGTGTACAGTTCTATATTTTACTAGGGCTTTTGGGTAGAAAACAACTCCTACCAATGCCAAACCTTGGTCGTTATCCGCTGAATCTCCTTGGTTGTCCTCAATGTGCCAATGCCAAACCTTTAAAGTATCCTTGATTGTGGTACTAAGCATGTTTGAGAGTGCAAGAGATGGTCCAGATAATGTGAGAAGGGTTGTTAAATAGGTTGCCAGAGATAAAATTTACATTGGTTTGCTGAAGGGTAATTGTTTAGCTCCTCGTTCAACAGCATCTCTCCATAATCTGTACCTCACTCCTAGCTTATCATAGGCTACTGGCCAATTCCAGACATTAGCCCCATTAATCATACGTTCTTGCTGGCCAATAACAAGTCGCAGATCCTCGTTCAACACCTGTATATATAGCATTAAAAGTAGGACCAGAAATATTAGTGACAAGCAAGATTGATAGATATCATACACTTCTGCTATTCAAACACTAAAAGTTCAGAGGAAAGACTGCTAAAATAATAGCCACCAGCATGGTTTCAATACCTAAAGTCTTGAAAAACCATATTATAGATAAACAGAAAAGGAAATTAATTTTGCAAAAGCAGAGATTGAAGATGACATATTGCATACTTCTTGTAAGCATTTGGTAACAAAAACCATAATTTAAACGTGCTACATGGGAAATTTGAAGTTAGCTTCTTCAGAAAAGTCATACGCACTATCACAAGATGTTGATCATAGCTATCAAATATTACCAATCTTTTCAGCAAGTCATTCGGACAGACAGCCAAGGATGATTTCAAGGAGGTTTTCAAAAAGTGACTAATGTGCGTTTAACTATCCCTAAAACCACCAATCCACTACCCAAAGAATGGAAAAAGAAGATATTATTTTACCTGTTCTGCAAAATGCCTCCATAAATAATGCATAAAAGGAATGCGCTTCAATACGGGAGCAAAATCTAGTGACATTCTGTATAATAGTCTTGTCTTCTTTCGTGATGAAGGTAAGCATACATGAAGTTGGTGAAGGTGTGTCGCACATTCCTTGGAACTCTGTCCTTCCAGTTTCCCAGGCTTTGATATCCCGATGGTCGATAGCACCATACAAGGTGGTCGAAATTCCATATCAATGGGATAAGGGTCCCAGTATCCTTGGAGACCAGATGCTGGGGTCAAAAACTTCACCAGACTGAAATGTTCAGATTACACACAGTAAGATTATGTATTCAAAATAGATACACAGCATGCATTGCTAGCCTCTGGTCCTTCTATGCTACTGACTAGCAACATATTTAGACAAGTTATTGTTAGAAAGCCACAAGACTCAGACTTTCATCTGACCAGAAAGCAAGGTAGGTTTTGTTGTAGTGTATATGAAAAGAAGAAATGATCAAATACAATTCATAATTAAGGGGCGAAGGCAGAGCACGATGACAACAATCCTTTTGAACGTTTTTGTTTATTAAGACTTGCATATAATTCTAACTTTTCCAACCATTTAAATAAGATGTCTGTAAGCCCAGTCTTTCATTTGCTCATCTGTTGCACTGAAAATGGTTAAGTGCAAAAACTTAAACGAAAACTATTCTGCTTCAACACCAAAATACAAAAGCAATAAAAACACATTTGCCAATCTAAATGCAGAAACAAACCTAGGAACAGTCCATCCCTTGGCGAATGTGGAAGTGTGAGTGAAAGGAGCATGAGCGAGATCCAAAAGATTATCCAAAAGTAGCCCATGTTCAACCGGAAGTTCCATGACAATCTGTCATTTATCAGCATACCAAAAAATTAAGGTGAGACAGTGGGACTTTTACTTCAGTTATAATGTTGTCTAATTTTTTCATCAAGTCACTTAAGCAAAGTTCACATGATTCTTGCAATTGCAACAGCCTTAAAAAACATTTACAGCATACCTCAGCATGAATCTCAAATCCAGAAGGAGGTTCTAAGGAAGGAGGGGTTGCTGTTGGTGGGTCATCACCAGGCCAAACCCAGATCATTCCCTCTTGCTCCAGACATGGCAATGACCTTATCTTCACATTAAGTAATCGCGTAGATGGCATTTTTTCACATTTTCCATCTGTTGTGTATTCCCATCCTGATATATATAAAAAAAATGTTTGAAGAGGTAGAAAAATTTATAAAAACTGTTGGTTAAACACATTTAAGGACTCGATATCAGTCCTAACATATATAGCATGTAAACCATTCATTGATATACATCTCGTTTTTTCAGAAAATATGATAATAGGCGCTTATAAACTTCCTAAACTCTTACTAACCATGGTAGGGACATTGGATACGACCCTCATTCACTGAACCAAGGTGAAGAGGACATGCCCTATGTGCACAGGTGTTCTGGACACATCCTGGATTCCCATATTTTCCACGAAAAAGAACCCATGGCTCCTCAAAGCAATCAATTGGAATCTGGAATGAGAAGTAACAAGACATTAGTAAAAGGATATCTGTTAACTGGTTGGGCAATGAAAACTACAAGATTTCCACGTAAACCCATCAAAGAACACAATCTCATAGTGGACATAGATAAGCTAATTGCCATAAGAAACCAAAAATAAAAGAAGGAAACAATGGTGCCTATCAACCTTATGCAGAATGAGGATATATGTCAATATGTTGTCATTACATAACTGATTGCATAGATGATAAACAATATTATAGTTCTGAACTATAGCTTACCATAGTGTCATCCTTCAGATCAGTGGAGAAAGCAACAGGATACCAGAAATTCTTCAAGCGGAGGTGATATGGTTGAACTGGACCAGACACATCCAAGCTCTTCCGGGGCAACTTCCTCTTCACAGTATCTAATGATTGTATTGATATACTAGAAGAAGGGGATGCTAGGTTGGATTCTGTTGTGATACTATCCTCTAACAGCTTATCGTTAACCAATTCCTCCATGTAAGCTAGTTTATCCAAAGCAGCAGCAACCCTTGCTTCAGATATATGTACCTGTTATTTCTCATGGATCAGAATCAAAACAGGCTACGACCAGAGTGGAACCTCCTGTGATTATTCTTTTTTTGTATGATTATTATAAACATACTTATGGTAATTAATTTGCGTCTGACTCTGATTATTTTTTTGAATGCAAACTAATCAGTTGAATAGCCCAGAATCATTGGAATTTTTTTAATTTTTGTTGATGCATACTGTCCTATTAGAAATTAATTCAATCACAGTTTAATTAACTGCTAATTTTGCCCACCTGTTTGTGAGCTTGTGCTAGTTCTCCTTGCAATTCAGCAAGCTCCTTCTTCATGGTGCCAATAGACTTGTATTCACGAGCTAGAGGATTCAACACTTCCACTACCTACAACCATTTCCAACAAAGTGAGAACTACCATAATGAAGCACCAAAAGCTTCCCAAAAGATTAAATTGAAAAAATATATATATTAGGTAAACAGTAAATATTTCACAAATAGCAGATTTTCTTGTCAAAAATAACTAAACAAACAACCAAAATGAGAAGTTCAAAACATGCGTCAAGTAGTAAATAGTACAACACGTATAAGCATAGCACAACTTCTGAGTTCATAGAAAGAAGAATATCAAGTTGAGATCGAAGAAGACCTTTTCATGAAGAAGCATGATTGTGAGCAAATCTTGCCGGGCCCGCCAATCACAGTACTGAATATCATATCTAGCCACTTCCAAGGCCTGATAGACATCTAAAAACTTTCCTTTACATTGTGGGACTTTAGACCTTGGATCCTCTACATCAAAGAGAGTGCCCCACGGGCTCTTCTTATCCTCCAAGCTACTTTCTTCCCCAAACACAGCAAACACACCAAAGCCCCCTCTAACGCCCTGAAACTGCACCAATCTCGAAATTTAAGCCACAGATCAACTGACTTTAGATTTTTTAGTAAGCACTAAGCAGGACAAACAAAACGATGATTTCCAAGGTTGAAACCAACATCAAAGTTAACTAAAGATTAACAAATCAGTAAACTCATTTGGCTTAGCAGAAGTATTATACATTTATTACGCCTAAGTTTATTTTTCACTAGTGAAGGCAAGTGACTATATTAAACCTATAAACAATGCAATATACTTGAGGATCATTGAACTTCAATAAAATTTAGAATTGACGCAGATAATTTGAGCTTAAAATAGATTAAAAAAAAATCTTTCTGGCTTCACAGCGACAAAATATTAAAAAAAAAAATGACAAGTCAACCACTATAAACACTAAATTTTCTTCAAAATTCAACAACTACTCAGATAAACTAAGCCCATAAAAAAAAAGCAAAAAAGCAGTACCTTTTTAGAACTAATATTGCATGATCTGCACAAAGAGATTGGCAAAGACAAAGCACCAACACTAGCTATGACGGCCATGGCGTTTCAAAAAAAAAAACTTGTTCAATAGCCGTTTGGGGCAGAGGAGGAAAGAGAAAGAAAGAAAGAGAGGGACAGAAGTACAAGCAAAACCAAAGGGATTTTGTTGGATAAGAGGTTGGTGTTGCGCGCGATCTTGGCAAGCCTCCTGTGGCATGCCACGTGGAAAATGTGGACACGAATGTCATACACGTGGCATGTTGGCTTTCCACATGCTTTGAGGGTCTGCGAGAGAAGAGTATCTTTGTTTTTGTGGGCCTTTCATATATCTGCTTCTTGCCAACTCGGATGCTCTAGATAGCTTTCTCGATCTCGCTATCTGTTGTGGTTTTTTTTTTGTCCCCTCGTTTTCTACTTCAAAAAGCTTCTTCCATTTTACTTTTTAATAAATTCGAATCCCAATTTTTTTTTTATAATGTTTTAATGCGCAATGACAATCCTTTAAATTGCTTTGAATAGGAAAAACAATAGGGACACCACAAATACTCTTGGCTAAAATTATAAGTTGGCGGAATAAATTTAGGAATATTCCTATTTTCTTTTAAAAGGAATATACCCAATCTTTAAGAATAAAAATTGGGTCTTTTGAGTATAATATTATGCTATTTAAATTTAGATTTTTTTAAATTTTAGAATCAAATTAATTTAACTTTAAATTATTTTGAGTTAGATTTTTAAAATTTAATTATTTTATAATCAAGTTATTTCAAATTTAAATTATTTCGATTTTAAATTGAATAAGTTGATTATTGATTTTTTTCATCAAATCAAATTGAATCAATTCAATTTTAAAAAGATCAAATAATTTTTTTTAAAATTAGATAATTTTTAGAGTTTTACGTGTAAATTTTTTATCTCTTTGTCATTTCCTCCTTGCCCTTGACAGTTTCAACCAGCCTCCATAAAATAAATATGAGTTCTAAATTACAAAAATTTTCAAGAAAAGAAAGGTGGAAGAAAAGAATAATCAAAATATGATTCTTTTTTTCTTCTTAGCTAGTTTAGCGTGGGACAAACTTTAGCTTACTCATTAATTAGGGAATTTGAGAAAAATAAATGCTACAATTATGTGGAGAATACAATGTTAATCAACTTCAGTTATTCCATATTCATAATACGCATCTTATGTTGCATTAGCCAACAGTCAAGTAACGCGTTAATAAATTGTTAGACACTTGGGATTTGTTTGTCTGAGTAGATAGAAAAATAAAGAAACAAAAAATTAGAGGAAAAAAGAAATTAAAACATGAAAATTATATATATATATATATATATATTTATAGTATGCTTGATAAGAAAGGTCAAAAAATAATAATAATAATTTTTATTTATTATTTGGTACAACTAAAAATCGAAAAAGAAATAAAAATATATTATTGTATTATTATACTTTTGTAAATTAAGATAAAAGATAAAAATTTTAAAAATATATTTAAAATAATTTATTTTTGTGAATAAAAATAAAGAATAATTTTTTTATGAATTTGCCTTCTCTCATCACTACCAGATCAAAAATCTGTACAACTTATAATTTTTCTCACACAAATCTTTTTAGAAATATTTCATTAAATGACACAAAATAATCTCCCTTAATTCTTTTTTACAGATATTTTTCTTTTTATCTTTGAGATTGAATCTCACAAGAACATTATCAAATCATATGACTCAATTAAAGTAGATAATACTGATGACTCAGATGAGATAATATTTCCTCAAATCTTCGTAACAGATCTAACAGTTGAAGTTTCAGATGATACTCTTCTTTTTAAAATTACCAGATTTAAATTTAATCATGTTGGACCAATAGAATAAAATTTTTATTGAAAAACTCTTGAAGTTCAATCACAAATAAAATGACAATAATCCCAATATCATTTTAAAAATTTTGATCTAAATCAATAATTAAAAATAATAAATTATAATTTTATATCAAAAATAAACAACTCACACCTTAACCTCTTTCTTAAATACACTTATCGTTCTTTAAACGATGCTCATGTAGAAAAGTCACTATGCAGCTAACCACGTGTCCAGCTTTTCTCTTTCCTAGTTTTATTCTGTCTTTTTTTTTTTTTTTTTTGCTTGAGAGAGGTCAAAGTCGAAATTTTAAGTTGACGGTAAAAGGCGGGGCCAGCTGTTGTTGATCCCAATTGCAACAAATGTGATCAATAATAATAATTAAATAAAACAGAGGGTTGTTGAAGAAGCGAGGAAGGAAATTTATGGGTTTAAATTTTAATGAGAGATTCGGAAGAAGAAGGAGGATTTACCATGAAATTTTTGTCTTGTTCTCTCATCTTTACATGTTTCATTTTCAGTTTTAAATTTGGTTGGTTTGTGGGGCTGAAAAATCTTATGCCATCCAATCCAATCAAATCAAACCCCAAACTTGGAAAAAATTAGATAACGTGAATCTCTATTTTTGTAGAAATTGGAACTTTGATTTTTCCCTTATCAAAAATCTAAATGCCAAAGTTAGAGGTGGTCAAGTTCCATTTTGTCAAAAATTTGGTTCCAACTTCCAATTATAGGAAGAAACTAAAATACTAATTCTATTTCAAGTTGACAATTTACACGAATTGATGTAAGAACTATACAACTTCAAATTCACATTTAAAGGATTTAAAATTATACAATTGGAAATAACTCAATCACATACCATCAAAGCCATTATTTCTCGAAATTAAATTTTTAATCGTAATTTACTATATTATAATTTTTTATAATCCGGTCAGAGGTATATTATATTATAATTTATAAATTATTTTTCTAAAAAAAATACATAATTTATTCTATATATTTCTATAAAAAATTATACTACTATATTATAAAAAAAAATAACTATATAACTAAATTTTAAAAAAGAAAATAAAGGGAATTCTGAATACATCTGCGACGGTACAACCTGCAAAGCAAAGCCAAAGACAAGTGGGCAAAGCATGCCGAGTAAAGTTTGCGGGTGAGAAAAGCAATCTGATCTCTTTGACTCGAACAAATGTTAAAGGTATCGGCCTTTCACCCTTGAAAGAGGCAACTGTCTCTCTTTCCTTCTATCTCTCTCTCTCTCTCTCTCTCTCTCTCTGTCTCTCTCTCTTCACTGTTTAGTACTATTCACCCTACGTTCAAAGAGCCATAGCAATGCCTCGGAGCAGCGACAAGGCTGCGACTTTCTTTTCAGCAACTCTCCTTCTATGGTTGGTTTCTGTTTCCTTCGAAATCGTGTTCAACAAGCGGAGAGAGCTCCTTTTCATCGTTGCTGGTGCTTGCTTTTACCAAATAGCCAATTGGGTTATTAGAGTTTGTGTCTCTCGTGACCCTCTCTTTGTTAATACCTCTGTCTCTCTCCTTCACTCCTCAATAACTTCAACTTCAGGTCCCCACCGTTCCCTCTCTTTCTCTTCGTTTTTGGCTTTTGCTTTACTTATGCTGACCTGGGTATTTGTTTCTTTTCTCTTTCCATGTTTTAATTTTATGTTTTTTTTTTTTTTTTTTGGTAGCTGAGCTCAGCTTTTCTGCCTGTTGAAGGGTCGTTTGCCTATCTGTTGGTGCTTTCATTTTTATTTTCTATGCTTTCATTAATTGTAGCAGAGCTTTAGCTTCCTGTGAGCATAGGTTATATATATAATGTATAAATTTTGAGTATGCCATTAAATTAAAAAACCTAGGCCTGTGCTTGCTAATGTTTTTCTTGGGAATTTAAAAGGTGTAAATAATTGCAGTGTTGAGTTTGGTTAGTTATTTTGCAGCCATCATATGATCCGTGTTTACTTTGCATTTAGAATTTGGTATGTAAAAGGTATAGGAAGTTGGATATTTTGGAATTAAGGGCCTATATTTGTTTCAAAGCACTGCAGTTGGGTTTTATATTTAAGAGTTAAATTGCACAAACTGAAGATTTCAGAACGAAGTTGGGTTTTTTATTTAAGAGTCTCTGGCAATGGCTATGCATCTTTCTTTGTGGGGTAGATGTACGAATCAACTCTTTATTATTCAATCATTATAGTGCACCCCTGATAAGAGGGTTCAAAATACTGGTTATGTGTTGGTAAAAATGTACCCAATGCTCATACATTGTGGTATTCCTTTTGTTTCTGAAGAGTTTTTTCTTTGGTTGAGCTACTTTTGTTCTTAGCTTTATAAGATTTGATTTATTTCTACTTTCTCTGCAGTCGTTTTCATTTTGGTTAATCAGTGGTTCAGAACTGGTTTCAAGATGATGTTTGATCATACACAACTTGTTGAGGGAACTTGGCCTTGGGCATACCAGGCTCTGTGCTTCTCATGTGGTTACTTTGCATATGATCAGTGGGATATGCTGCATTACCGACTATATACTGGTTTTATCCCTGCCATTCTAATGCATCACCTGATACTCCTTATTTGCTTTACTCTTGCATTGTATCGACATATCACCATCAACTACCTTATTCTCACTCTTAGTTGTGAGGTATGTTTCAATTTCTTTTCTGCTAAAACTTTATAAGAATAATGGCTTAATTGGTAAGCATTACTACAGGTTTCCTTGTATAGAAACATAGATTATGCCAGCTTGAGATCTTAAGGATGAAAATCAAACATAATTTTAGTATTAAGTGTTTTTAGTTCAAGGTAAATAATTACAGTTTTAACTTATACGTGGCTCTATGTGTGCTATGGTAGTGACTAAGATGGACTTGTCTCAAGGTGCATTGAATCATGAAGCCATTAACCTAATATAGCAGAATCTAGCTACTTGCAGCTTAAGTAATTTCCTTAAGTTTAAAACTCTACGCTACAGATTGAGTAATTGGATTGGACAAACAGTTAAAATGCAAAGCATAGTTTGGTAGACAGACATTCATTGATGATATGTGCACCTTATTGGAGGATATATCTAGGTAGGGCGGCTTAATTGGGCTTCTCAGATCTAGTTTAATGCAAGCATAAGTGGCCCTTGATGCTAGTGGTTGCAGCTGAGGAATCCTTTTTTGTCTTTTATTATTATTATTTTTGGATAACTGAGATGTGGTGTGTTTCATTATGATATCTGATGTTCATGATATATGAGAACTGTAAGCAACCTTTTTTTCTATTCTTTCATAGAGGAAGTGGTGTGACAATATATTGCATTGAGTTCTGGATCCTGCATACCTAATGGTTTTAAGTTTTAACAAAAATTTGTAAATGATTCAATACTTAATAGTAAAACTAAACCCCAATATTTGGAAAATTTTGAAGTTTTTTTAAGCAATGCTAGCAAGCATGTTGATGCTGTTGCAGAACGCTAAAGGGTATTCTTGTTTTGATGTTTCAGCTGCATTCTGTCTTTCTACATGTAAGGAAAGTGAGACGGATGGCTGGTATTCGTGATGCTAAGAGTAGAATTGTGAAGGTAGAATGGATTCTTAATTGGATCATGTTTGTTTTCGCAAGGCTTATATCTCACATTCTGATAACAGTAAAGCTAATCAAAGATGCTCCCAAGTTTGAAAATGGTGTTGAATGGCCACTTGCCCTGTTTGGAATGGCCGGAATGAATTTGCTTAATGCTTTTCTTGGCATCGACCTCTTCAATGCTTTCAAGAAAGAGAAAAAACCCCTGCAGCATTATCAGTGACGAGGTGAATGACTGACAGAAAGACTTTGCTAAATCTTAAACTCAACTTTTTTTTTCATTGATTTCGCACAGGAAGACATTTCCGACATTTCCAGTTTGGAATGTGGTAAATTGTTGTTAACCTGATGCATATATCTCTGTAAATTATGTACAAGGGAAAATATGATTTGTTTTCCACTTTTTTTTTTTTTCTGAAAGATTGTTTTCCACGTTCGTATATCTGAATATGTTTGAAAGACTAAAAATCTAGTTACAGATGTTTTTATCAGGCTGTTCTCTACATACTTATTTCAGTTGTCTTTGGCTTGTATTTGCAAACTACTTTTCAAGTTACAGTAATTTTTATCCCTTTAATTTTAGGTGAGATTATTAGTCATTAAATGCATTATGGGGGGAGAAAGATGAAGTGTTTCATTGAAAGTTTGAAATGCCTGATTCTTGCAGCAGAGAAAAAGGAAAATGATCACTCAAAAAAAAAAAAAAAGAAAAGAAAAGAAAGAAAGAAAAGAGAAGGGTAACACTTTGATTGAAGCTTGAAGAAATCTTATGATGAACAAAAGAACGGAAAACTGGGATTTAGAAGAAAAGAGAGGGAACCAAATAGAGTAATAAATTTTAGAAGGTCCCACCGGGAGTCGAACCCAGGTCGCTGGATTCAAAGTCCAGAGTGCTAACCACTACACCATGGAACCTTGGTGTAAGTAAACTGTAGAATGAATGTAATATCTCTAATTTTCTTATATAATGCAAGACCACTTGATATAATGTTTATAATTTAAATAAAACAAAATTTACTAACAGCCGAAGAAGATGGGAAAACAATGACTTTGGCTCCACCTGCAGAATTAAGATAGAATTTAGGCCTAGTATTATTTTCTTTTTTGGAACTACAAGGTTATATATTTCTAATTTATAGGCTTAGCCTAGGTCCAAGCAAGGTATTTTTCCTTCCAAAAAAAAATCTATAAAGCTAAAAGTTTTCACTCTTTGCTGTATGTCAAAGGGGACTTCATTACCTTATAAAAAAAAAAATCTTTTTACCCATGGTTATTTCATTATTTTTTTTCATACTTTAAATTTAGTGTCTCATCTCCAAATATAACTCATGTAGGAAATAGTGAGTTTCATGGAACAACGTGGGGTGATGGCGCAGTTGGCTAGCGCGTAGGTCTCATAGCTTCTGAGTAATCCTGAGGTCGAGAGTTCGAGCCTCTCTCACCCCAAAATAAAGCTTTTTTTGTCTCCCTTGTAGCCGTCCTTCTATCCTTCTCAGTTTATTTGGTCAACTGCTTAATCCGACGTCACATAGAAAAGAGAGTATATTTACACTTGAATTAATAAGAAAGATTAAAGAAACATGTACTCTTGGATTACTTTATTCCTTTTTGAAGGATCTTTGATTACTTATTCCAAGAACAATGACCATAGAATATTACAATCTCCTGCTTCGAGAACTTAGAATCCATATCAAATTAGCTGTAACCTGCAGGTTAGACAGCAACTTCATTTACAAGCCTTTATAGACAACATTGCAGCAAAACCAACAATGTTCCATACTCCACACTCCATCCCATTATTCTTTTCCTGTTTTTGCTGAGAAACCAACCACAACCTCCTTCGTTAAAATGGATTGAATGATCAACCACAACTAAATAACTTGAAGAAATTACTGTTTTTCCTTTTTCCTACAGGCCTATTTTGATTCTTTTAAAGCTAACATGATCAAAATCTAACAGGAAACAGGAAATGCAACTGTCAAGTAACAGAAAAGAGTGAAGGAAAAGGCCAAACACATGCTGCAGTTTTCTTGTCATAAAAAGATACAGAATGCATAACCCCCAAGCATTAGAAATTTAATATTTCACTTTGAAACTTCTATATCCAGGGTCCAGACAACCATTCATGTATAATGAGACAACCTAATACTGAACTAATTAATGGTGATTAAACAGCATTTAATCAGTGTATTTCAAATGACAAACAATTTCTTTGTTTTACAACTGATCTAAAGTCTCTTAAATTTCTAGTTGTATCCCATTCTTACTCCGAGTGAAAAATTTTGCAAATCCATTTCGATTCTTCTCTGAGCTGGCATGATTCGATGACACAATTGATGAAGATGAGGATGAAGAAGGTGGTGTGTTTCCATCGTTCTTATTTACTGAAGGACCAGAACGGTTAGCACTAACTCTTGGAGACTCTGTATCTCTTTTGGGTGAATATGTTTCATTAGAATGTAATTTCCAAGGTTCTCCACCAGCTTTAGGAATCAATGGTCCTCCTCTAGAGAACTCAGGTATGCCCGTGGTGTCAATTAAAAAGTCTTCGAGTGTTGCAAGAGATTTCAGTTGCTGCCCTAAAGATGCTATCGTTTTTTGACACTCTGCAAGTTTTCCAGCAGCTACAGCTAAATCCTCCTGCCATAGGGTCTCATGACTATTAGAAAGATGGAATATACCATAATTCTAAAACTCTCCATTAATCAATAATTAATGGGGAAATAGAGATGCGTTAAGATTGTGTAAATGCATGATGACCGAAGAGTTACCTGTTTTATCTTCAATTCAACGTTTGACTTAGCAGTTTGCTGGAGCTCGGCTTCCTGTTGCTTTCTCGACAGTTCTTTTTCCAATTCTTGACACTTGACTGAAATTTGTGATGAAAATAACCTTTCCTTTTCAATTTCTGTTTCTAATGAATCAATCTTTGCAGACATCGTCTGGGCCACTGCTTCGATGCTAATGAGTTGAGACTCAAGAAGTTGCTTTGATTCATTTGCATTAACTGAAACTTGCTCTGACAAGGTCCTTTCCTTTTCGATTTCCGCTTCTAATGAGTCAATCTTTGCTGACATTGTCTCTGCATCTGTTTCCATGCTACTGAGTTGAGACTCAAGATTTTGCTTTGCATCATTTGCCATGCAAAGCTCCCTTTGCAGCTCCTCCAATTTTATTTCTGTGTCCCTCAACTGTAGTTCTGATGCTTCAAGACTTTCTTGACTTATGGCAAGAGCAATTTCTAGTTCAGCCTTCTCAACTTCTATCTTTTCCAACTTCTCTTCAAGTTCCACCTTTTGATGAATCATGGCTTCAAGCTCGGCCTTCAATAAACTATCACCATCATTTGATTGTTTGGCAGTAGCTTTCGATTCAAGACATTGATTCTTGCTCTTGGTTTCAGGCAATGCAGCAAGTCGCTCCATCTCAAGAAAATCATCCATTAGATCAATCTCAATAGAAGAACCAGGAAGATTTCTGTTGATAACCTTTTCATTTTTGAATTGATCAAGTTCAGCAATTAAGGCTGATGCCCATGAGTCAGAACAGCTAGGTTCTCCTTTGTTTGCCTCCAAGACACTCATTTTGTGGGTATCAATATCCACCACATTAAGCTGTTCACCACTGTCCGATTGACTATCTGTAAGGGATTCAACATAAATTGAGGCAGCTGGGGATTTATGGTCATTAACAAAGGATGATTTACAACCTAAGGCTTTGAGTCTTCGGCACTCTGCCTCGAGCTTTGCTATCTTCTTTATGCTCTCTAAGTGTTGTTTGCTAGCAGTTTCAGCTGCTTGTGTGCTTAAGTCCCTTTCAATTGTTCTGACTTCCATCTCTTCCAAATGAGATGAGAGCTCAAGCTTGAGGGCTGAATTTTCCTTCTCCAAAGCTTCAATCTTATGCCAAAGGTCAGGACTGAAGTGAGGAGGGGGCTCAGACTTTACAGATTCAGCCTTATTTTGGAACTCAAGCAACTGGCTCTCAAGTTCAAATTTGGCAGTCTCCCAATCCTGGGTAGTCTTTGCAACAGCGTCATGGATCTTCTGCTCCTGCTCCTCTCTTGCCTGTCTTAGCTGCCTAACACATTCCTTAAGAGCTCCATCAAGATGGCTCACCCGATCTTCTAGTGCTGAGTTTTGCTGAACTGCAGCCTCAAGTTTTTGTTTTAACACCACTACTTCATTTTCAGCCTTTTCCCAACCTGAAGTTCAATAGAGAAAATTAACTAGAACATAGTAAGTAGATTGTAACTAAGAAAACAAAGATGAATGTGAAAAAAGAATTAAACCATTTAGACATATTCCCTAAAATGGAAGTGATACCAGCAATAGCTTCTTCAGCAACTTTCGCATGTTGCTTCACCAAGTCCTCTTTGGCACTGACATTAACTAGAGCAGCCGATAATTTCTCTGTCAAGCTCCTAATGCTATCATTAACATCTTCAGAATTGGCTGAAGCTTTTGACAACACTTCAGGTGATTGTGTGTTATTATTAGGTGATGCCTTGAAAGCCTCCTGCTTCAACAATTAAAGATATGAAAATCAATCTCAAATGGAAAAGTGTAAATGGATTCTGGATCAAATAATTAGAAAATGACCAACTTAATAGAAAACTCAAGCACAATTTTAACTCCACCAAAAACAAAAAATTGGTTTTGATTGCTCGCAAGCAAAAAAAAAAGAAAAAGAAAGAAAATAAATCCTTAAGAGAGAAAGGAGGGGGGGGGGGGGGGGAGGTGGATTAGCATGTGCATGTTTGCCAAAGTGAGAAAATATGTCCAGCCAATAGTGTTAATGAGGATCCAACCCTTTTAACTGCCTTTCTTCCTCAAAAAAGCATTCTTGTTTGTCAATGCTTTAATCTGTCCGTGGAAATATAAATGTTTTATTCACTAAGGTGAAGACATTCAGTTATATACTTTCCTAAGAATACAACAATTTGTCTTTGTTAGTAAAGCAGCATGACCACGAAGAGTAGCAAAGCAGCTCAGACTCTATCCGAGAACAGAAACATGGAAGCTTTAGCAGGAGAAGAGACGGTAACTAACTGTCTCAACCTGTCTAGTTAACATGCTGCACAACATGCTTTCAATCAACATGTAGCTTTAGCATTACCTGCCGGAACAACCATTTAGGTTTCTTTACATTAACTTCCATCTATTTTGACTAAAAGCTCCTATTTAGTTAAACAATAATTTTAAGGTACCCAATCCAATTACAACAATGAATTATTCATTAAGATCATTTAACATGTATCCTATAATCCTCAAGGCACCACTAGAAATCACACTGAAAGCACCTTAAAAGACAACTTTAGCCCCCTAATAAGCCTTCCTGTGCTCAATACTACAATTCTTCTTTCGCCTAAGTAGGAAAAAAAGCTAAACTAGGAGATTTGTCTTAATAGTTGACCGAGGATTATTATGTCAACTATCCAGGTCACATCATGTTGTCGTATAAAATATGGCAATCCCAGTCAGTCTGTGAAGTTTAACTCGAACCAAACTACAAGCTATTTCCTTATGCCACTTAGCTACTCTTTTCATACTATTTAAATGCTGGGCAAGATTCAACTTGACAGCCAAAAACATGAAAAGCAAATAGGTGTGGTCTAAAATCAAATCACAAAAGTTTGATTGAGATTAACAGAAGTCTTAAGGCAAAAGAACTTCAAGCATCTAACGCAATTATCAGATGAGAGAATTTTATCACCCCATTAATGCGTTATAACTCAAATATCCACTTGACAAGAGAAACAGAAGAGAACTATGTTGAAAAATATGAAAAATAATTCAGAGCCCATCAGAACCTTTTTTTAGGAAAAGGAGCAGAAGTAAAAATTGTTATCAAGGGATTTTTGCCAATAGTGTACGGGAGATGAGAGGTAAAATATATGAATGATACAAACAGAAAATCTCCAGAATTCAAATTAATGGAAGCATGGCATCAGAATCTAGGAATTAACCCATGAGAAAAACAAAATTTAACCAACAACATTCAATTCCAAACCAAAAAACAAAAGGGAAACATTCAAGCCTTTTGAAAGTCAATACTTTGAATGAGGAGCATAGAGGAGGTTGTCCACCTACCTGATCATCAGAATATCTCTCTGAATGCGAAGATATGGATCCAGAACTCTCAGTTTCACCAGGACTCCTCTCAGAAGACTTCCTCTTCCACAACCATTTCCGTTTTTCCATAGCAAACTCAATAGTCCAACACCAATCAGTTCATCAGACAGAGACTATTCATCTGCACAAAAGGAAAGAGCAAACCTTTGTTCAAGATGTCACCATATACCCACCAGAAAATCCTCTTAAACAAAAAGATAGGAAGGGCAACCTAGGACAAAACCTATTTCTCTAAAAGAATATGAGCAAACCCCTGAAAAAGCAGAACTTTCAACAATCTAAAACATTAAAAAAAGTAACAACATTACTTGGCTTATCATTTTCTCAGCTTTGCTTCAAATCTAACCCTCTAACTGTCCAATCCCAACAAGAACAGATAACACTTTTAAATACCCAAAAAAATTTCTTTATTCTTTGTAACAGAAGGAAAGGAAAATTATTCCCAGAATACTTTGCCTGAAGAATAGAAGAATATGGAAGATTTAATAACCATACATAGTATCTCAAATGTCACCACAAGCCTACTACTTGAATCACAAAAATAGAACTACCCATCTCATTTTTCAAATCTTTCAAGAAAACTCCACTACCAAGAAAAATAAATCACAATCAATGTAACAGTAGATGAAGAGAAATACCCAGAAATAGAAAACCCAATAAAAACGATCCAAACCTGAGGTTAACATGAAAGCTAAAGAGCTCAAAAGCCTCTTTTTCAAATTTCAATAAAAAATAAAACCCAGATATACAACCAACTCAAGATATCAAATAAAAGAAAAAAAAAATAAAGAAAAAGGAACAACTTGAAGGAATCAGAGCAGCTGAGCTGACCCAGATCAAATACCTTTTGACTGGAGGTGAAGAAAGAAACCTTAAACAAGATGGAAAAGCAAAGTTGGGTTCAGTTAAATCTTAGTTTTAAGGGAAAATAACATTAAAACGAACACTGCAAGAAAAGCTCAGGAATGTCGGTAAATTAATCAGCTAAAAAAAACACTACTATATCAAGTTTTCAGAAAATGTAGGCTTCTATTTCTTGGCCTTTTCTTTGCTTTTCTTTTTTTTTTTTTTTTCGCTTGGGTTTTCTTTTTTATTCAAATGTATTTAACAAATATATAAAAACAGATAACAGCATGTGCTTTGTGAATGTGAAGCTGTGATGATGAGCTGAAGGAGTTGGAAACCTCGAACTCAAAAACCAACCTTTCCCTCTTTTTTAATTAAAAAATCAGCTTTTTCAGCTTTTTCCTGTTTAAAAAAATTCAAATTACTTTATTGCATTTGTCTTTTTTTTTTTTAATTTAGTTTTTGAAATGAAGCTGGCTTTTTATTCCCGCTCACGGAAGTGGATTATTAACTGTGGAATAGTAGAAACATTAATGGGCGGCTTCCATTCGTTTCACCGTTAAATGTTTATAGGTGTCTTAAAAAACACAGTTGCAGGAAAGAAAAAAGAAACTTTTTTTCCGCTGTCTGCTTCCTGAATTTTTAGTACTCTGTCTGTCTCAGTGAGAGTGTCTCCCTGTCTCTCAGTCTCTCAGTCTCTCAGTCTCAGCCTTTGCTTTTTGAACTGTTGCTTTGCTTGTCCTTTTGGTACAGTGGAAGGAATCCAATGAGATGGTGTCACTGCCTCAGCCTACTGGCTAAGTTTTTTGGTTTCTTAAGATTCGTGCCAATTCAATTGATCATACGGTTGACAAAATGAGATAAAGACGGTGACAGTTGGTTACCGTTTTTGATTCAAGGCAGGAAAAACAAGTAGAGAAATTGGGATATCTAGGACCAAGGAAAAGAGTCGTAAAATTTGTTTATTAATAATACCTTTCTAAAGCCATGAAGAAAAAAAAAAAAAAAAGTCGAATGGAGTGGCGCCGGCGGTGGCTTTGATGTCCAAATCTCCTTTTCTTGTTGTCTTTGTCACCCCCATGGTCCCATCTTTATGTACATGCACTTATATTGCAAATCTCAATCGTAAAGGACAGGGCCAATGATGCCTCTGTGACCCGTGCGCGTACAGGTATTCATTGTGGGATCCTATCGAGTATCGAGTCGAATAGAATTAAACATGATTGATATTTTAACATTACTCATCCAGTTGATTTCGTTTAAGTTTGTTTAATTTTATTTTATTATTAAAAATTTTATATTAATATTTTAAAATTAAATAAAATAATTTAATAATACAATATTTACAATTAAATTATCTAAAATTCGGTTTATATCAAATTAAATCTACAGATCTAATGAATTTTGTTAATGAAATTATTATCTACTTTAATCAATTTCAATAAACAATATTTAATTTTTCAGAAATTCAAGTATAAAAAAGAAGAGAAATTGCTATGTCCTCCAATTAACACTCTTCTTTACTAATGGAATAATGATAAACTTTTTTCTTCTAAAATCTGCTAATAAATATGGATTGTTACAACTTTCAAACTATAATGTAGATGTGCAATTACCTTAATTAGTAAAATTGTATTCTTGATAATGAACATAAATAAGAGAGGTCATTGATGCTCAATGCTAAGATTATTGAAACTTTAATGCTTTCAAAGTAGATGAGCTAACCAATTAAAACAACCCCCTCTTTAATCTTTAGTGATAATAATATAGACTAAAGATGTTAAAATTAAGTACTGCCATCTATGATTCATAATTTTATAGTAATTTTTGTTATTTTTCTCTTGATTTCAAACATTATCATCAAACTCAAATAGTTATGGCTTTGAGGTCTCATTTATGCCTCTTTATAAAGGGAATAAGAGTTTATTAAGCAAGCCATAGATTTTTAGTACCCCTTACTCTTACATAGCTTTAGGGTTTTTTTTTTTTTTTAACCGCCCATAGCCCAAAAAAATCAGCTAGTAAATGTCTATTTCTTTCATTGTCAACAGATTTTTATAATTATTAAAAAATAACAATAAAAACCCTAAACATAGAGAAAGATTTGAGTGATTAAGTGAAATTAATTAAGTTTCATTCGAATGAATGATAAGATTGAAAATAATAATAAATTATTATAGTTATAATTAAAAAATTTTAATAAAAAATTTATATTGAATAAATTTTATTAAAATTAACATCTAAATTTAATTGAAAATAAGATGAATTTAATTATATCATACTAAAAATCCAGTAAAATTCAAATAGATGCTTGTCCATTTTAGCACTAGAAGTCACATGGAGTACAACAGACACCGGTGAAGGCCCAGAAAGAGAAGGGTGCAATGTGTATTTGTCATGTGGAGGATGACCCAATTCCCCTTTCCCCTCGAGGGCCCTCATAAATTAACTTTTCGTCCTCGGCTCCCACTCTCCCATAGTATTTTTTTTATTATTTTTTAATAAATTTTATTTATTATTTATAAATATAATTTTTACAATTCATAAATAAATTTGCACATATAAATAATAATGCATGTATTAAAAAATGATGATCAAGTTTCCAACTTGTAGTCCTCCTTCCTTTTTCTCCCTAAATTATTGGATTTTTTTTTAATCATTTGTTAGTCTTGCTGCCTGTAAAATATCTACTCCTCTTCAGGATAACAAATTTTTTTTAATGATAAAATGGATAATAAGGTGTTTTAGTGTTTTAGGGTTTCTCTTCTACATAAAAATCAATCCTAAATTAGTTTTTTGAGAAATTTATGTGTTGTCTACCACAATTTTTAAAAGGTTAGTGTAATTACAATAATTTTGTACCCTAATGTTGAAAAAAAAAAAAACCCATAGGTTTATAATCATATATAAAACCAAAAACGAGGCACATAAAAGCAAGGGACAAAGTGGAAATGAAAACATGAGAGTTATAGTGGTGGTTGTTGGTCCCCCCACACCCAAATTTTGGTCCCTCTCAAACTTTTCAGCTGCAAGCAATGGATTATAGGAGACAATTTCAAGAACCGGTTGTCTTCGGCATTTGCCTTACATTGTAGCCTAGTCCTGAAATTAATAGTGGATGAAGAACTTGTTAGGTTAATTTGCTTCTACAACCATTTAACAAGCTGTTATATGTATGTGGACCTAAGCTTAAAACTCTGTATAATTGTTTGTATGAAAAAGGAATTTTCATTTGGAATTAATCCAATAATTCCCTTTTCATCCGAAAAAATAAAATTTAACAGTTTGATTCAAATAAATATGATAAGATTTTTTTAAGAGTTAATTACATATTTTATACCTTAAATTTGAGAAAATGTATAAATTGGTACTTAAAAAATAAAATGTATAATTTAAATTCTAAACTTTCAAATATTATATCATTCTAATCCAAATTCTAATATTATTATTTAAATTTGACTATATGATATTTAACCAATATAATTTTGTTATGCGTATATTATTTGTTGAATAAAAATGTTAAATTTTTATAAAAACTTTAATGTGGATGTCACGTGACAAAATGATTTGTCAATCTTAAACTTTTTTTTAAGATTTAGATAAATTAAAAAATATATATTTAATTTATATTTAAAAAAATTATTGATAATATGTGTGATAAATATATAATTTAATAATATTTGTTAAAAATTGCATATATAATTTGATATGACTAACAGAATTAGAGTTTTATTAATATAATATATAATTTAAAAGTTTAATATGTAAATTATCCATTATTTAAAAGTTCAAATAAAAATTATATATTTTATTTATTTAAATAATAATTTATACATGTTTCTAAATTTCGGTATAAAAAATATAATTAACTTTTTTTTAACAATAATAACTGATTATTATGCATGCCCTTTTATTTTGTTGCTAGGATGATGGGTCAAAATTTAATATATAATCATGAATTGTTAGTTCCGTGTAGAATTAAGGGCTTTGAGTTCAAATTTTAATTTTAATTCAACAAAAAAAATTAATTTGTAGAAATTAACAATTATGATTGCTGTGATTGTCCAATGTCAATCATTTGAATATCATAATTGCCGCGTTTACATATGCGCGTAAAATGCATGAAAAGTCAAAGATTGAATAACGGTGCCACGATTATGACTTTTGGATTGATGCATGATTATTGGCTAAGTACCTACCATTCACAATATATAGGAATAATCAAGATTTATATGACCAAATTTCAATTCCTCCTCTCACTTTGCAACTTGCTTGGGAATGGGGCAATCATCATTTTTCTAAATTTATCAACAATTTTGTAAGTTTTGAATTAAAATTTTCAAAAACACATCATGATAATTACAAATTTGATATTAATTTTAATTTAAAAAATTTGAATTCGATCATTGTGATGATAAAAAAGCTGACGAGTCTATATATATAAGAAAAAAGATACATGTACTGAATTTGAATTTGAATTTGGAACAATAATTCAAATGCTGGCGGTAGGGCATGTATTGGCTATATTTTATGATTTATAATGTTGCCAGATTGTAACTTTTTGCCTCTTTGATCACATAGTTTTTTTTATTTAAAATTAAAAAATCACAATTTTTATTTTTATAAAAAAATTTTGAAGTAAATAAATTATTAAATTTTTTAAATTAAAATAAAATATATCATATCTAATAATTTAAAATAAGTGATTATATAAATTATACATTTAAAATAATTTTATTAAAAAAATAAATTTTAATTAATTAAATCGTAAAAAAAATCACAATTATTCGGCAGTGTTGGCCCGCAAATAGAAATATGGGTTTGAAAATCACGTATACTCTATTTTTTATTCTCTTCGGCCTCGTGGGGTGTGTCGTACAGTAAATGAGTGCTGAGCTACTAATAAAGCATGCCATTCAGCCAACATATGAATGGGGCATCATCACTTCATTGGCTTTGTCGGAGAGAAACACTTAAATTCCTCCCTTTAACTCATGGTTTCGCTTGGAAAATTATGAAGTGAGACACTTGTTTCATTTGTTTATTTATTATATTTAATTAAAAATTATATTTTATTTAATCGCTTAGATTAAAAATATTTACTTTCTTATTTTTCATTCTTTTTAAATATTTTATTCAAAAAATTTCAATTATACAATTTTTATGGATTCATAAAAAAAAAATACATGTCTTTAATTGAAATTCTTTTTCTTTTCTAACATTTCAAAATTTCAAATGTATTTTATAACAATTAATTTCATTATTCACATAATAAATTAATTACATATTTAATTTAAGAGGTTATAATTGAAATAATATAATATACTATAATATACATACTTATTCATTTTCTTTCCGTTGCTTAAACAAACGAAGGATTTTCATAATTTATTTCTTTTCTTTTAATCACTTATTTTAACTATCCAAACAAAAAAAAGGGTAACTTTGCATATTGTTAAAGCCCCTTTTTTCTTTGAAGTTAAGTTTTTATTATAATAAACAAAAAGATTTTGAATTTACGTTCTTAGTATAATTAATTACGATTAATATTAGAAAAACTTTAGATTAAAATATTAAAAAACTCTTGAATTATTTCACTTTTCTTAAATAAACTTTTATATTTTCTTATATCTAAATAAATTATTATTTTTTGATTTGTTTTCAAATAAAATTTTATTTTAAACAAAAAATTAATTTAAGTTAAGAATTTATTTAGATATAGATTAGGGGTTTGTTTAAATATAAATTAAAGATTAAAAATTTATTTGGATATAAATTAAAATATAAAAAGTTTTTTTTAATACAATAACAAATTTTATCTAAATAAAAGGATAAAATTAAAAAAAAATTTATTATTTTATCCAAAACTTTATCACTTGTGTACTTTTTTAACCACATGAAAGTTCAGTAGCATAGCAATAATTTCAAAAGAACTGTTGATACTGTAAAAGACATTCATCATTCAATGTTGCAAACTGGCATACGCATTTAGTTTTACAGCATTCATGTCAAATTAATAGTCAAACTCACAGGATGGATCCTGGTGGGTCTTACTAATATTTTCTACATAAATATTCGAATCAGGCCTAGCCAACTTCGTATCGTAGTGAATGGGGAGGGGCAATCCCCTAAATCCTATTGAAGGCGTTCATTCTTGAGCAGATCTCCTCGAGCCTTTTTGGTTTGGGAAAAACTCCAGGGCCAATTAGACAAGGAGAGGAAAAAGCAACAGCCGAAGGTCCAAACTTGAAAATTTCCTGTCATTTTATTAAAGCTACAGTTTGGAACTTCATAGTTTGAAGTGATCAACAAGTGAATATTTCCCAACAGTTCTTTGACAATTCCAAATGGTTTCTTCAACTTATATATGATACAACTAATTGTCAAGCTGACTGAATATGACCAAACCCAAACTACTATTTTTCTTTGTTTGAAAGCTGAAATTGGATTTACCCTTGGCGATTTGAGAATTCTATGAAACTTAGAAAGAGATCCTCAAACAATGCATTAGCTTGTTGTGGCCTTTGGATCAAAACTAGTGGTCCTAGATCTCCTTTTTAATAATTTAGAAGTTGAACATGGATGACACAACTTGCTTTCTGGTACTGGCTTTGCTTCTATATATGTTTTGAACTTTGTTCTAATTGTCTATTTAGCCATATTCGGGCCCCACAAAGAGCACGAATTAAGTGGGTAATTACTAAGTAAACTTGCTTCTTCTTCTTCTTCTTCTTCTTCTTCTTCACACTATCTTCCTTGACATAGAAGCTAGCTAGGTTCTGTTATGCTTTTGGTATTGAGGTTATCAGAATTTAAATTATGATCACTGATATTAAGGATTCAGCACTCTATCGGGGAACGTAACTGTTGTGCGCCATTATTAAATTGTCTTGAATTTTGGACCACAAAAAATGAAGGAAAAACAGAGAACAATTTCAAGTTCCAACTTTATCTTCATTCCCGTAGGGCAAAAAACTCATTCCA
The DNA here is from genome assembly GCF_047325235.1 of Durio zibethinus. Taxonomy (NCBI): domain Eukaryota; kingdom Viridiplantae; phylum Streptophyta; class Magnoliopsida; order Malvales; family Malvaceae; genus Durio; species Durio zibethinus. Next base: position 31,292,849 of record NC_143162.1, read on the forward strand.
AAATGACAGGCCTAAATTCTGTTGGCCTACACTTATTTTTAGGCTGAGCTTAAATGCTTAAGAGATTAATCCAGGAAAGCTATTGGGCATGTGGGTCAGAAAAATAATTAATGGTTCCAAACACAGCCCAGACCTAGGAGGAAAGAGGGCTTAAGACATATGCCAAGGAATCTTGAAAAGACCAGGTGAATTGCATGTTGTAAAACGTGTCAAATCATGAGTGGTCAGTATATTCTAGATGCCTTTTGTCGCATGTTGTATCTTTTCAGCAAGGGGAGCATAAACGCACTGGGCAACCGTGTGGCTCACATCTCCAACAACTGGGCGCATTGACTCGGTTTAAGCCAACTAGCCAAGTCAGAATGAGAATGAGATCCACGGTAAAAACTCTATGGCATGTGGCATCATTGCCGGCTTTTGTCTAGATCACTTTGCATCTTCACCACAGATTTTTTGCGGACAGAATCTTGGTGAATCACATCAACAAGATTAGAGTCGAAGCTTCAACGAACTTAAAATTTTGCAGCAGTGTTACCAAGTTTGCGTTGAAAAGGAAAATTTTACGGTAAATTTAAACTTTTTAATTTTATTATGAGGTTATATATTATTAACTTTTTAAGTGAGATAATGACATAAGAGGAAGGATGAATTAAATTTTTTAAAGTTTTTTTTAAATAATAATTTTAAAATAATTAAATAAAAAATTAAAATTAATATCAAAATATAATATAAATGATAATGATATATTTAGAAGTATATATAATCAATAATAAAAATAAAAAGATAGGAAAAAAATTAAATACAAATATTTATAAAAGTTTGATTATTCTTCACAAGATACTTACATCTTTTTTTTTTTTTATTATTTACACCAAAACTTCAATCAATTAATTTTAAATTGAAAATATAACTTTATCTTTTTCTCTATAAAGCTTAAGATAAAAATATTTATCCTTTACAATATTTTACTCAATCTTATTGTAAAGCTCTTAAGAGGATACCTCACATTTTGTTCTCTTTCACCTTTGTATATCAAAGATAATTTTATAAATAATAAAACAATATTTTTAAGGCTAAGTGTTTGCTAAGTTTAAGTATAAGAAAATGATGAATGAATAAAAAAAATGATTTGGATACAATAAATATAACGATATAGATTTAAAGCTCTAAAACTCTTGATTTCTTTGAGAGAATGAATATATAACTTGTTTAATTTTGCTTTCTTGATTCATCAATTTTCTTAGTTTATTGGAGTGTCCTATATATAGAGAAATTAAACAACTAGCCGTTGGGAATGATTTGGAAGAAGAAATGCATGTTGAAAGTTTGAAACACTAGCCATTATACATGTAGACACCCATTTTTGTTCGGGCCTAATTGGGCCCATTCTAGCTCGGGCCCAATTAATCCTATTTTGGTCCAAGCCCAGTTGGACCCATTTTGGTCAGGCCCAAGTAGGCCTATCATAATCCATTTTGGTCCAAGTAAATACTTTTACTATTATTATTTTTTTTCCTTTTTTTTGCTCAATCTGTATGCGAATGGGGATCAGGATCATAATCCTTCAGGTCAACACAGAATCAAATTAATACTACTAAAATTTTGGACCTAAAATCTCATATGGACATAATGCAATCCCAAGAATCAAGCCTGTGATTGATTCTGTTCGTTTCCTGAATTGATCCTATGCTGCCTATAAATTGGACCTAATCTGCGGAGCAAGAACATACATAAACACAAAAAGAACAAAGAGAAAATTATTGGAGAAATTCTGAGAAAATTTTGGCAGTAGGGGTTTTGGGATTTAATCTTAAGGTTTTGGAGTTAATTTGTGATTCTGAAGATGAATTCAAGTTTTTAGGGTAAATTTAAGGTTGTAGAAGTTTCGAAGAAGGCTTAGAATCATCTGAGAATTTTTTTGGATTTTTTTTAAATTTTTATAGATTTTTTGGGTTTGATTGAATTTTTCAGCAAAGTATGAATTTTTTTATGAAGTTTTCGGCAATCGGTTGAATTTTTTGATCACATTTCAACCAACTTCCCAAAAACCGATGGTTTTTTAGTTTTCGATTGAATTTTTCGATAACATTTCCAAAAAATCAATGAATTTTTTTACTCTGGTTGAAGTTTTCGATAGAGATTTCTATAGAGAAGGCAGAGCTTCTCGGTTTGGAGAGAAAGAGCAAAAGGAATTTTGAAGTAAAAGCATGAAAATTGGCTTATATGGTTGCCTGGAATGATGTTGTTTTGGTAAGCCAGAATCTACGTGAAGACCCGAAGACACGTGCCCTGACCCGCATCTTAACCCGACCCGATCGTAGGTTTTTTTCTTCATTTTTATTTTATTTTTTGATTTTATTTTATTTTTAACCCATTTTCTTTATTTTATTATTTTAAAAAAATATAAAAAAATAAAAAAATGTAAAAAAAAAAATTACATATGCCACCGATATATTTTTTTGGAAACATATTTTCAAAAAAAAAAAAAGAATTTAAAAAAGAAAGAAAAATTCTTTCTAATAACAAAATTAATCACTCATTATCAAATTATTTGGTAAATTCTAAAAATGAGCAAGGCTTGGATAATTACAAATCAAATTGGTACCATCCCTTGGATAGACGTTTTGGAGTGCTACAATCTTCTCTATGCGTAATTGACTTCCGAACCTAACCTCTGTTTTGCATATCAGTTTCAGGTAGCCAATCACATTTAACCAAAAAAGATTTGTGGTAACTCCTTTTCATTCCAAGTCTAATGGTAGATCCATAGATCTATACATATGACAGCTTGACGACTCCACTGGAGACATTATGAGAGAGTCAGCTAGTAAAAAATTTCTTATTATCCAGGCCTTGTTTAACAAATTTGAATTTACTTATTTTCATTATTTATATCTGTTTTATTACTATTTATTTATCTGTCCTATTATTCAGTATTTATATTTGCCTAAATATCTATTTATTATATTTGTCATTCATTTACATGTGCATAACATAAGCCCTCCACCTGAGCTTTACCTTTACGAGAGAGTGAAGTACCTATGCCTTTGTGAGATTTCATGTCTCTGCATGAGTCTGTGAAACACTCACACTCAGATTGAACCATTTTCACTTAAAACTTATGATAGGTGAGAATTGGGGTACCTTACTAGTCTGTAATAAATCTTGATGTAAAGAATAATTTAGGAACCTTTTAGAATTAACCCAGACTACATATAGTTGACTTTAAAAGTCCAGCCATAGATAGAGCCTTATTTCCTACCCTTTGTATATAATCCAAAATTTTAGGTCATGCTGTTATCCTAACTGTTATGTTCTTATGATACTGAAGTGACTAACTAATTTTTTTGTCTTTTTTTTTTTCACACATTCATGAACATGTTCACAAATTGTATAGTACTTTTACCTTAAAGATATTTCAACAAAAGACCTCATGGATTATACAAAACGTCAGGTTTACGCCTTATCTATGCTGTTCAAATGTGATTCTCTTATAGAGGTGAAGATTGAATAAAAAAAGAGATAGCTAAAAGAAGGAGATTGTTTACCACCTGGCCATGTCCCTGCTTATTAGAAGAATTCCATTTACTGTTCAAACAAAATAACTTGAAAAGTCTCTCAGACATATATAGTGGTATGATCTTTTTAAAGTATGAGGCCTTTTGTGAGAAGTTTGGACATATAGCATATCTCTTGTCAATAGAGGTTAACTACTCACTAATTAGGGTGACGATACAGTTTTGAGATCCTTCCTATCAGTGTTTTATCTTTAATGAGGTTGATTTGGTACCAACAATTGAAGAGTACTCGATTCTGATAGGTATGCATCTATTGTATCCAGACAAAACATACATGAAAAAACATAAATTAGGAAGTCACAGGAAGTTGAGTAAGATGCTAAGGGTAGGAAAAGAGACTATAGATTCATATATTCGAGAGAAAGGTGATCACGAAGGTATTCCGTATGGGGTCTTTCGAGATTTCATTATCGAGCATCCAGACGATGACCAGGGAATGAATGCATTTGCTCTAGCCATATATGGGTTGGTCATTTTCCCTAAGGTCTTAGGACACATTGAGATAGAAATGGTGGATCTATTTGAGCAGATTGAAAAAAACTATAACCCTTCACTAGTTATTTTGATGAAAACTATAAGATCGTTGAGTTTTTATAGGCAGATGGATAAAACATGTTTCATGGGTTACATACCCTTATTATATGTATGGATGAAGAGCCATTTTGAATGCAAGAAAAGTGCCTTTACCAAACTTTATTTTCACACTCAAAATTCAATTAAAAAAATTCTATCAGAGCACTTAGCCAATATAAGAACTTAAAAGAAGTGGCAATGTCTACTACAAAGACTCATTGCTAGTCAGGTAAGATGGTTATCTCTATGAATGGGCAGAGAACCTATACTATACCAAATATGAAGATGAAACAGAGGTCTCACTTTTAGGTCTATGGGGAATAACAAATTATGCCCCATTAATGGTAAAGAGGTAACATGGAGTTAAACAGTTTATTCCTATGACCTACAATCTTAGCCAGTTTGACTGTTCATATGGGGAGCTTGAAACCTTTCAAAAGACTGACAGCATAATTAAAGCTTGAAAGAAGCGCAATAGAGTAAGCTTAAGACCATTCATTGATTGAGTCACTTAGGGGTATTTAGTTTGAAGAAATAAAAGAGGTCAGAAGATTGCATTTAAGCCTTAGGATCATCACTTACCAGTAGGTCAAAAGTCTGATAAATAGCTTTCAAAATTAGAGCATGAAATGGAAAAAGAGAAACTGAGACAAGAGGTCTTGAAGCTGGAGAAAGAAAAAGACCAATAGCAAAACAAAACAAAGAAACTATAAGTCCAAGCCTACAAAATTTTCAAAAAATATAGTAAGGCCCAAAAAATTGTTAGAGAATAGGATGGCAGCTTAAAAGAGCTAAAAGAGTTACAACAAGAGCATAAGAGGTTGCACATACAGGTACAAGCTAAAAAAATAAACAATACTGAGTTAGCTCATAAAAATGAAGAGTTGAAAGAGAAGTGCGACCGCATTAAAAATGCTTTCATAGAGGTTGAGCAAGAGAACCAATGACTGTCAGACCACATATTGACTTTGACATTGAAGCTAAAGGAACAGAAAAATCATGTCAAGATCCTTATAGAAAAGCACAAAGAATTATCTCTTCAAGTGTGGTATGGTAAAAGAGAAGGGTTAGAAAGACAAAGATACATAAAACACCTCACTGCTTAGATAAGTAAGGCTGTGATCTAAGCAGGCGAGATGGAAAAAAAGGTTGAGACTTTGAAAGCTTTGATCACACTAGTAGAAGAGCATGGACAAAAATTGTTGAACTTCATTAAGGAAGCTAAAGATCAGTATGAGCAAGTTAGGCATTTTTATAAAGGAATAGTATTAGGTTTGATGTAAAATAGACTTCTATGAAATAAATGAAAGTTTTTTTTTGTTGGATCTTTTTGAAAGGGTAAATATATATATTTTTTTATGCTTTCATTTATTTGTATCACATTCACTCATGCATTCATTATCATAGCATTATCATTAAATCTTTAATTATGGTACTAAGGTGCAAGAATAGCTTCTCATCAATACAACACTTGGGCTCGAGCTAGAAAGATGGAATAGGATAATACAAGTCGCTTTGAAAAGATTGAAAAAGCCCAAAAAGCATTAGAAGGAAAACTGAACAAATTTTAGAGGCCCTAAAAAAGATAAATAAGAGAAAATCAGTGGAAAAAGATACTTCACAGAAAGTTACTAATTTGGCATATCTTTCAGGCTTCGACCCACCATAAAATTAAACTACACCATTTTTTCAGTCTCAATAGATGGTTCTTTTAAAGTACAACTACCTAAGAATGACCTATGCACCAGGTCATGAGAATGTCCAAAGCTATGGCAATCCTATCTTTACTAAGAAAGTAGCTGAGCCTATTCAACTCTTCATTACAGATGAAGTAAAAAAGAAGAAAAAACCACTAGCAGCTATGCCCTTGGGGAACTTTAAAATTGATCAAGCTATTAATAGACTTGAAGAAAGACTAAAGGCTATAGAGGGAATAGACTTCTATGGATCCATGGATGTAGTGAGACTTTACCTAGTACTAGATGTAGTGATGCTACCAAAATTTAAAATATCAGAGTTTAAAAAGTATAATGGTACTAAGTGTCTTATCACATATATCACCATGCACTGTCACAAAATGACGGCACATGTCAGTAATGAAAAACTGCTTATGCACTAGTTTCAAGATAGTTTGACTGGATTTACGGTCAGATGGTATATTCAACTAGATGAGACTCACATTAAGACATGAAAAAATTTGATCAGATCTTTTATCAATCAGTATCGTCATATCATTGACATAGCTCCCAACCATCTTTTCTTACAAGCCATGGAAAAGAAGGCGTTTGAATCTTTCAAGCAATATGCTCAAAGGTGACGGAATGTGACTGTCCAAGTACAACCCTTTTTAATAAAAAAAAAACTACTGTGCTATTTGTGAGCACTCTAAAGTCACCTTATTATGAGAAGATAATCAGGAATACAACTAAGATTTTACAAACATGGTGATTTTGAGAGAGATAATTAAAAATTACATAAAAAATGATAAGCTTGAAGGAAGTGAGTCTTTTAGTAGAGCACTCAAAAAAAAAAAAAGAAAATGAAACTTAGGATGTGAGTCTTGAGGGGCAACAATTCAAAAGTTACTCTCAACCTACCTACCCCATATATCATCACACAGTAACCCATACTTTCATATTTTCATACTAGCCAACTACTTGACCATCTTATCCAACTTTTTTAAGATCTCCTGCTTACCCAGTCAACATAATAAATAATACTAAAGAATCACAAACTAGAGAAAGATCAACTTTTAAACCCATACCCATGAGCTATATGAAGTTATATCAAGAGCTCTATAAAAACCATTTAATAGCTCCTATCCCCGTAAAACCACTTGAACCTTTTTACCCTAAGTGATATGACTTCAATGCCTATTGCGACTATTATTTTGGAGTGATAAGATATTCTACAAAAAATTATGTCCTCTTTAAATATAAGGTACAAAATTTGATTAAGAAAGGGCTGGTAAGATTTAATACTAATAGGAGTTTTGCACCTAACGTCAGTGGGAACCCTTTGCCTAACCAAATAGTCAATGCTTTGGACACAAGTGAGAAATATATGAAAGAGGGTAAAAGAGCTTAAAATGTCATTTAACCAGCTATATGAAGCCTTATATATGGTTGGAATGCTATAACTAGTGGTTTTATACGTTTATATGGGGAAACATATCTCAAATCAAAAGTATAAATATCATAGTGGGATGTCTGGTCATTCGATTGATGTTTACAAACAATTTTATGATGAAGTTTAAAAACTGATGGACTCTTACCAAATAAAGCTGTATGAAGAGTCAAAAGTCTTAAAAGACATCGAGGTGGCTATGATAGATAGGTGGGTGCCAAAACCTATCACTATACACTGTAAAGAGAAGTCACCATTAGCTAGGAATAAGTTTATTCCTAAATCAGTAGTCCTTAAGATTTCACACCCATTCCCTTATAAAGATAACAAAGTAGTGTCTTGGAATTATAAATATAAGGTAACAACTCAAGGACAGTATAAAGATGTGTCGAAAGCTAAAACTACCCATATAACAAGAGTAGGGGGCATAACTAGAAATAAGAGATGTTACATTCCAGAGACCTTGAATAAGTTAGAAAAAAAGAAGAGGAAGCAAATTGAAATCTCAGAAAAGGATACATCGAAACCTATCCTTGAAAAAGAGGCTTGTGAGTTCCTGAAGCTAGTCAAACACAGTAAGTACTTAGCGGTTGAGTAATTGAATAAGATGCCAGCCAGAATTTCTCTGTTATCACTTCTCTTAAACTTTAAACCGTATCATAATACCTTGTTAAAGGTATTGAATTAAACTTATGTGGCTCATAATGTCTCTGTGGAGTATGTGAATCATTTAGCAGATAATCTAGTAGTGCCACACCATATCTCCTCTAGTGATGATATGATTCTACCAAAAGGTAAAAAAAGCACCAAGGTATTGCATATCACTATTAAATGTAAAGCCATATAGTAGCTAAGGTCTTTATTGATAATAGGTCAGCTATTAATGTTATACCCATATCCATTTTGGTAAAGTTATCTTTTGATATGTCGTATATCCAGAACAATTAAATGGTAGTCCAAACATTCAATGAGACTAGGTGAAAAATATTGAGAGATGTTGAGCTACCCATATAGATTGGCCCATACATTTTCAACATAAAATTTTAAGTTATGGATATCTCTTTGTCATACAGCTGCTTATTAGAAAGAACATAGATCCATAAGGCAGGCATTATTCCTTTTTCATTGCATCAAAAAATTAAGTTTAATGTAGAAGAGCAATTGGTGATAGTGGCTGGAGAGAAAGATTTGCTGGTAACCCAACTAATAAATGTCCCATATGTAAAAACGACAGAAGAATCATTGGAGTATTCATACATATCTTTTAAACTTGTTAATACATTGGATAAAAGGCTTAAATTCAGTTGAATTATGATTAATCAGATGGTCAACAAGGGTTGAAGTATTGAGTTTGATTTGGGCAAAAACTTTTAAGAGATGAGAAAATTCTCAAAGCTTGAAGATAATAGTGGCAGAACATGATTAGGTTATAAGATGAAGGGAGTACCAAGCCTCAGCAGTAGGACAAAAAATGAATTGATGGTTGTTTCTCACTTAAATGAGATTTTCACTCTTAGAAGATACATGTTTTCAAAAGTTGAAGAGGATGAAAAAGAGAAACTAAAGTGAGAAGAAGCTTTTGCCATGCTATCCATTCACATTATGGATGATGAAAGCCAAAATGAGGAAGCCATGGTTTAGCCTTGCTCGTCGAGATATAAATTACAGAATTGGAAGATCATCCAAATATCTATTGTTTCTAATTTTTCTTTAATGTAATCACATATCCTAATCGCTTATGCCTAAAAACATTAGGATGAAATCTCATGTTTGGGCCTTTTATTTTTCATTATTTCAATAAAAGTAGGAGCATGCATGTTGTTTATTTCTTTCATTCCATTCATTCCACCATCAAAATCTCTTGCCAATATTTTTTGTTCTATTAACTTTTAGGTCTACAAATGAATGTGAAGATAATCATGATAACGATATAAGGTTTAACTTTAAAAATTTAATTAATATCGATAAACTTGATACTGAAAAAGATTCTGAAGAATATACTTTATCTTCGAATTAATGAGGCTAATTGAACAAGAAGATAAATCCATTGAGTCTCATCAAGAAGTGGTTGAATCGATCAATTTGGGTGATCTCAAAAATTAAAAAAAAAAATCAAGATTGATACTTCACTCTCGGTTATTAATCGACAGCGGTTAGAAGATTTACTTCAAAAATTTATGGATGTCTTTGCTTGGTCTTACCAATATATGCATGGACTCAGCACTGAAATAGTGAAGCATAAGTTACCATTGAAGCCATAATGCAAATTGATACAGCAAAAACTAAGAAGAATAAAATCGAAGATGCTATTGAAAATTAAAGAGAAAGTTAAAAAGTAATTTGATACAGGAGGCTTCTTGCAAGTGGCCAAGTATCTTGAATGAGTGGTTAATATCATACCTATTCCCAAAAAGGATGGTAAGGTACATATATGTGTAGACTATAGAAATTTAAACAAAGCTAGCCCTAAGGATAATTTTTTTTATCACACATCGATACTTTGGTGGATAATATCGCTCAACATTCAATATTCTCTTTATGGATGGATTTTTTAGGTACAATCAGATAAAAATAGCTTCGAATAATATGAAAAAGACTACTT